>NC_057811.1:45949654-46050107 GCF_018294505.1 Triticum aestivum | reverse complement strand
TCTCATCTATCTTTTTCTATCTGACAAGGTGGTATTAATCTTACTACGTCCCCAACTAGCTCTGGTGTTTGAATCGTCATCCCTGCTGCGTCGCCCAGCTGGGCCTAAATCCACGTAATATGGGCCTATTTTTTAAATAAAGTTATATGGGCCAGCTGGTCCTGTGGGGTAGTGGTTAGCGTAAAATAAAAATAGGTTTCGTATACATCAACAGCTAGCTAGCGCTTCTCATACGTACGTCGTCGATCGGTCGCTACTATAGCAGGAGCAGCCCGGATAATTTTCGTACGTCTGTCGCCAAGCTGGGCCTCGCCAGTGTGTTATGGGCCAACTGGTCCTGATGTGCTGATGTAACAACTTTTAAGGATGCCACCAACTGAGCTATTTTTCTTTGTGCAAAAAAAGGCCAGTATTCTAAGTCATAGTCCCACATTGCTTTTTGACATCAAATCACACCTATTTATATACACATGAGTTGCCACAATCAACAAGCCATGGCATCAATAAATAAAAAGAGGGTTCGCTTAAGAGAAACGAAGAAATTAACTCAGCCTCGGAAAGAAGCATGGGGTGCCTGCCGGGCATGCGCATGCATGTCCAATCAAAATGCGACGCTGCATGTGTCCCCATGAAACGGCTCGACCAGAATTATGAGCCAAATCAACCTGCTACTCTTGGTGAGAAATCGTTCATGCATTTAAAATTGTTAGTGTGGTTTTAAGAAAAGTTTTCACATATTAAAATAATGTTCATATAAATTGAAAAATGTTCACCCTTTCTCAAAAAATGTTCATGTAATTCTAAAAAGTGTTCACATACATACAAATATCCGTAATTTAAAAAATATTTATACTCTTTAAAAAGGTCCATGTGATTTAAAAAGTCTTTATGTGTTTTAAATGGAAGGTTGATGCATTTTGAAAAACAACATGTACAATTTAAAAGTGAATGGGTGTATGAGGGACGACGTATGGACTAGGTGTAAGCCGTAGAACGGGAAGGGCGACTGTCACGTCCAACTTGAGGAGATTAGTTTTAAAAGTATTAGACATTGACTTGTGATGGCGTGGTTCAATGTCAGCTGCGCGCGGAGTAATCGAGATCATCATCATGGGATCAACCACGTGGAAGGCATTGCGTTCTGACAGATTAAAATACTCTTCAAAATATTTAACTATCAGACACTAACTCAAAATATAACATGTTATATATGAAAATTTCCCGAGAAAAAATGTGTATAAATTTTAAATATATATACATGCATACCTGAAAAATTCTTTCAATGGACTATTTTTTTACGTCGCATTCATTCGAGTAAGGCACTCAGAGTAAAACAGATCGTGGCTCGAGTCATTAAGATGGCCCTCAAAGTAGCCCTTAACCTCCACCTCTCCTTTCTAACTGGCATCTGCTCAGTATGATGATGAAAACCACAACCTCGTGTACATAATAAAACTTGCAAAAGGATGAATAGGTTGATGACAATGAGAGGACGGAGCAATTGTGATAAGTGACGAAATATAATTTTTGTTACCCGTTGCAACGCACGGGCTTTTTTGCTAGTATCAATAATAGCTATTGGTTGGAGTGGCAGGAGCGTGTGCAGACTAGGGTGTGATTGCGAGTTCTAATCCTGTACGGCGCACTGCATCAGTGCATTTTTTTGTCGCCCGAAGGAAAAAGACAAATAAGAAAGAACCTCTGCGGATGTCACAGTATTTCGCCATCTGAGTATACTAGCGTTAATAATTAATAAGATGTCAAATAAATCTAAGGTTCCATGGCCTCTTATCTTTTTGCCATCTGAGTGTATTTACAAATGTTCTCCTACGAAACTGCGAAAGTTTCATGAAAAAAGAAACTTTGTGGACAGTTTCTCTCGTTAGTCTATTCCTCGTTCAGTGTCAGTAAAAGTTTGTGCGTTCTGGCACACAGAAACATTACAATTTGGCTCCTGTGAAACAGCTCTCCCAATGCATGCCAGCAAGGTGAACTTCCATGTTCGAATGCAGAAAAGAAGCTACCAAACACCATTGATCATTCAAACATTCCAATCATCCTACCCAAGCATGATTATCAACTCAAGCATATGATTTTCAACATAAAAAATTGCACGCATAATTTTGGTTCAAATTCGAAAAAAAAAAACTAATCATCAAACAAAGTAAACTAGCTGTTCACAGTTCTGAAGAAGAAACTAATCGAACACCACGAATTCTGAAGAAGAGGAAGCTAATCGAACACCACTAACATTCTAACTAAGCTGATGACAACCGGCAAGTACTGATCTAGTCGTACACGGTCAGCTTCTGGTACTCGTCGCCGGCGATGGCCTGCATCATGATGGCCTCGGGGTTCACCACGCCGTCGTTCTGCAGGAAGATCTTGAGGAAGTTCTTGGAGAAGCCGCTCACCATGGCCACCCCCGGCTGCGTCGACGTCACCGGCGTCGACTTGGAGTCGCGCAGGTTCCAGAAGATGATCTGCGGCACCACGTCGCCGTACCCGGCGTCCCTGAACTTCTTGCAGATCACGTTGTAGTCAGTGTCCCAGGACCCGGACGATCGCCGCGATCCGTATCCGTAGTATCCACCGCCGCCGTGCCCCGACGCCTTGTTGAACTCCATGTCGCTGTACACGAAAACGGTCCTGATCATCTTCTCCGGCGCCAGCCGGGCGTTCACAGCCGTGCGGAGGATCTGGTCGAACACCGCCTGGAAGTTGGTGCTCATGTTCCATTGCATGCGCTTAACGAAGGCCATCTTCTTGGCAAGGGTCTTGCCCTTGATCAGGTGGATCTCGGGGGTCGAGCTGAAGGTGATCACCTTGCCCGCCCATGGCTCCTCGCTGAGCTCCGACGTGAGCACGCCCAGCGCAACGCACACCTCCATCGGGGTGCCGTTCATGCTGCCAGACACGTCGCAGACCGAGATGCAGTTGCGCAGCGACCCCTTGGAGCGGAGGTCGTCCACCATGCGGCGCCACTGGAGCTCCGACACGTTGTCGTCCTCGCCGCGGTAGGCGGCCGCGGCGATCTCGTGCGGCAGGAGCGCGCCCGCCGAGATCTTGGCCTTCCCTTCCTCCACGTCCTCCAGGTACTTGTCGAAGCGCGCCTCGTCGTGCTTCTTGAAGAGGAACTTGTAGCGCCGCATGGCCACCGAGGCCACGCGGTTGTAGGGCAGCTCCGACCACCGCTGCGCACTCATGTACACCTCCGGGAGCTCCAGGACCTTGCGCAGCGGCACGAGCACCTCGCGGCGGAGGCGGCGGATGGCCTGGTACGTGTAGTGGTCATCCGAGAGCTGGGCGAGCTCAGGCTCCGAGTCGCGCGGGAAGAGGCGGCGGGCGATGGCCTCGCAGAGCAGCGTGGTGCGATCAAACGACGAGCCCGGCGTGGGGCACCACTTGGCGGCGAGCCCGATCTTCCTCTTCTTGCCTTTGGGGGCCAGCTGCTCGAGGTCCGAGGCAAGGAGCGCCGCGAAGAACTCGGCGACGGCGTCGAACAGAAAGCGGTAGGCGCGGTCGCCGTAGTACGTCTCCAGCGACTGCACGGCGAGCTTGGCCACCTTGCGGACCTTCTTGGACATCCGCCGCGGCTTGTTCGCCGTCTTCTCCGCATCAACCTCCATCGCCTCCGGCTTCGGCTCCTCGACCGCGACAGGGGCGGTCTCCACCTCCACGGGCTTGCCCTTGCCGAACTTGGAGAGGGCGGCCGAGAGGAAGTCGCTGAAGGTGGCCTTGGCGGGCTCGGGCGCCAGCTCGCGGGCGCGCTTCCGGCCGGCGAGCCTGGCGCGGAGGCCCTCCCGCTGCTGGGCCAGGGCCTTGGCCTTCCTGCGCACCTTCTCGTCCTCCACTCCGGCCTTGGCGACCTTGCGCACGTCGGCGCCGTGGATGAGGCGGAAGAGCAGCTCGGGGAAGTCCTTGAGGTAGCCGAACTCGGCGAGCGCGGCGACGTTGCAGGCGAGCGTCCTGGGGTGGTTCTCGTGCATCCAGAGCGCGGCGGCGTAGAAGCCCTCCTTGTCCGACTTGCCGGTGCCGCGCACGCCGCGGAGGTTGCAGGCGAGCTTGAGCGCCGTGAGCGCGTCGTGGGTCCAGGCGGCGGCGAGCAGGGAGCGCACGCGCTCGGGCGGCGTGTCGGGCACCACCTGGAAGAAGAAGTCGAGGCAGGGGTTGCCCGAGTTGGCGTACGTGGCGGAGCAGTTCTCCGTGAGCGCCCTCCGCGGCTTGAGCGCGGCCTTGATCTCCTCGGCCGACGGCGCGTTGAAGGCCGCGTCCAGGAGGTCGAGGAACGGGTGCGACGCGTCGGTGTCAGCACTGGCGGCGGCGGCGGTGGCAGGGGACGGGCGTGCGGCGCGGATGAGGGGAGGGCCGAGGAGGAGGCACGGCGCCGCGGCGGCGGCGGGCTCTGTCTCCGTCGCCATGGCTGCTGCCGCGCTAGGGTTTCGGGGGATCGATCGGGCTCGGGGAAGATAGGATGATCTGACGGGAGGAGGGAGGCAGGCGGCTGGGTTCGTTTGTTATATGGGGCGAGGCTGGATCTGGTCCGTCGCAGATTCGTTTTGTTTCTTCGCGTTCGCATGGGCCTCTTGCTGCAAACCGACTTACCCCTGTCATTATGCGTGGTTGTTAAGTTTGGTTATAACTAGTAGAATGCAATTTTGTTCTGATTGCATACAAAACTCGATAATTTTTTGGCCCCTTCCAACGACATCACCTCGACACCATTGCTAATGGAGTCCTTTTGTCCATCTTCATCCTCTCATACTCTGCAGAAATAAAAATATATAGGAATACGTGTAAGAAATATATAAAGAAGAACAATTATTTGTATGCATCTTTTCTCATTTTGTAAAACACAACAAGTTTTTAATCCAATCCATCATAAAGCTTTGTCAATCGACATTTTCAAAGCATCATTCGAAGGCATCGGGTTTTTTCTCTGATCTAAAGTGAACATATAAACACATATTAAAAAGAAACATACACAATTGGTCCGTTGCTAAATGCGAGCAGGTGACCGTTTTTAGTCGGGAGTGAGTCAGCGACATTGTGCTTTTTAGTAGAGTGAGTCGCATTACAATCCTTGTTATAAATGACTTGTTATGGTATGTGATACTCAATGTTTTTATGGCGTAACACGTTATATGGCGACCGATCCCCTTGATAACATTAAAACACTTATGGAGCAGTGGTGAATCCACCAGGGAGGCTTCGATAGGCTCGAGCCTACCCTCCAACTTCGCGAAAAGAAAAATTAGTACTGGGCTTCAGAATATTTGGCAGGCCCAGCCTAGAAAAACTTGTCCAACCAGCCCATCTAAGCAAATTAGGCGACCACGAGTCCACCAGCACACGCAGGAGCAGCCGGCCACGAAACCTAGCCGTCGGAGGCCGTAATCAAACGAGGGAGATGCGGAGCTCGTCGCCCAGGGTCCAGGCGTCCAGGCCCTCTGCAGCTCGCCGGCTCCGCCGTCGCTTGTCGCTCGTCAGGGATAGCCACAGCTCCGCTGTCGTCCAGTCCAGAAGGCCCGGTCGATGGAAGCGCATGCTGTTTTCTTCTCTGTCTACTTTCTTAGTTCATGTCTACTTTCTTAGTTCAGAGACTTCAATCTTGTGCAGTGCTTTAGCAGTTTAGCTAGTTCAGTCCTTCACTAGTTTAGTTCTAGACTTCTAGTCAGTAGCTAGTTTAGTTCTAGATATATTGATCCATCTAGTAAAGAGATTCAAATATTTATTCAAAATTTGATGCTTTTACACAAAAGTTCTAATAAATACTACATCTTTTCAGTAGTAATCTGGGAAAATTTAATTATATTTGAACAGACGGATTAGGAGATAACCAGTTTTTTCTTCAAAAGAGCGTTTAGTTTTCTGGACGTAAACTTTGAGCCCACCCTTCATTTTCTTTCTAGATTCGCCACTGTTATGGAGTATGAGGTGGCGACATCATAGACACAACCTTATGGCAAATGATAGCTAATTAAATCAACAATAAATGAGTTGTACATGACTACATGGTTTGCCCATGTAGTAAAGATTGTTTTCCCACTTGCTCGTCTCTCTTCTTTTCTCCAAAGCAGACTTCATGAACAATGAAAAATAAGTCCACATTCCACAACATTACAATAACAGCAAGTTGCAACACTATATATATAGCGGAAGACAATACTTGAAAACAGATTCATGAGAAATTCAGAAAATAGAAGAGAGAAGAAACATAGCTCAACATAGGCGGGTGGGGGAGAATAGGGAGAAGGAGAGAGGGAGGGGAGAGGTAGCATACCTTGCTGATCTGATGCCCTGATGCACGTAGCAGCAAGTGGTGTCCGGATTGGAGCTTAGTCCGCCAAGGTGGCCTGGCCTGCAACTCACGGGTCTGGAGTTCGAGCACGAGCTGAACCTTGAGATAAAAGGGGGCTGGCGGGAGGGGGGAAGGGGTCACGCGAGGAGGGGATCATAGCGGAGGGGGAGGGGAGGTCGTGCGGAGGCTGGAGCTTCTGTCGTGTAACGCCCCAAGACCGACGTTTCAGACGCCTTCCATGTTTTTCGTTGTCGTCGTGTGTTTTATTTGTTTGTTACATTTCATCATGGCATCATCCGCATTGCATCGGCACTCGTTGCCGTCGTTGTTTTTTAAAAACTGCAATCGTTCGTAGTTGCCGCTCCTCGCTTGTCCCCGTCGACCTTTCGACATGCCCCTTTCTCGACAGCGGCCCCTCTCAGACCCCCCTCGTGTGCGTGTCCACAACTTCCCCGAACCCGACCCGGATTGTTGTTACCGTTGGGTTCGGATCATCCCCTAACATCTACAAAATATCTCCGTTTTGTTATTTGGACTCCCTACCTATTTTTTTCTCGATCGTCCGATTTTAATCGGAGGGTCCTTTTAGCCCCTAGTCTAGCCACCCTTCCTATTTAAACGCTCAAACCCTAACCTATCCTGTCCAATCCAGCAATCCTCGCCGCCGCCACTCCACCAAATCCTCTTCCTCGGGATCCAAGCCCACAGCCACCCTCTCTCCTTCCCTCGTTTTCCCCACCGGACCAATCCATCTCCCACCTCGACTCCGAGCGCCCCTGTAGCCTCCCGCGTCTGATCCAGGGAGAGCGGCACCCTCCCGAGCTCCTCCATGCCGTGCCCCTTCTCCAAGTCCTGCGCCTCTCCTCTAGCTCCCTGCCGTCATCCCCGGCGAGCAGTTCTGCTAGCAGCCACCAGCAGGACAGCCACGCTCGCGCCTCTCCTTCCTTTCCCTTTCTTCTCTTGTTGCCTTTCCCTCTCATGCTCTCTCTCACCCAGGTACGCCCGTGCAAGAGCCGCAAGGAGGAAGCCGCCATCGCCAAGCTCTTGCCATGCACGCCTGGATCCGCCATCCCCGGCTCCTCCGCGCTCGATTCCCGTCGCTGCGCCAAGTCCCTCGCCCCGCCTCTGCGTCTCTGCTCCTTCCTCGACGCCGAGCTCGCCAAGCTCCACCGCCTCCTGCCGCCCTTCACCTCCTGCCGTCGCCCGGATCCAGCGCCCCTTCGCCAGTCCCTCCCCGGCGCCGTCTTCTGCGTCGCCGTCTTCTGTTGCTGCTTCTGTTGGAAACGAGCAGAGAACGAGCGCACGCTGCCGCCCCCGCGTTGACCCGTCGCCGAGCCCAGCCTCGCGGCTTGCTTCCTCGCGGGCCACAAGCTACAGCCGGCCCAACTCCCTTGCCGCGGCCTGCCTGGCGTCCTCCTCTCCAGCCGGGCCTTGGCCCAGGGTGAGCAGCCCCCAGCCTCTCCAGTGCACTATCGGGCTAGCCAGTTTCGGCCCGTGTAGTTTTTTTCCCAGAGCTGCGATTTTGTCCATTATCCAGAGTATTCTAGTTTTGCAGAAAAACCCCTCATGTCCATGCATGTAATAACTAATTAACCGTGCATCGGATTAAAATGATTTTAATATGTAAAATGCTTAGAATTTTATCTAGTTTCACATTATGCCACTCTCATCCATGTTTAAAATGTTTAAATTGCTGTTTGTATTAATTTGCTAAATGCCATGTTAAAATGATTTATTTCATAACTAATTAACCGTAACTCGAAATTTAATAAACTTTATATGTAAATGGGGTAGAAAAATGCCTAGTTTAACACGGTGCACTTCATTTTGCTGTTTAACAACATTAAAATGTTTTAGGCAGAACAGTACCAAATCTAAATAATTGATGTGGGGATTTTCCGGAATGGTTGTTTATTGTTTCCGGCCTCTTTTAACTTGCTTAAATAGTTAGTTTACTATGCTTCACCTCTTGCCATGTTAATCAACATTTAATATTGTTGGGTACATAAACAAGAGCAACTCGTTGCATATTGAGCTCCATTTAATTTGTAGTGTTGTTTGTTGCACTTTGCCATGCCATGCCTCATTATACCGGACATGCATCATATTTGTTTTTGCATCATGCCATGTTTATGTGGTGGTTGTTTACTATGTTGTTTGTTTCTTTCCGGGTTGCTTCTCTCGTTACCTTCGGTTTCGTTCCGGAGTTGTGAGGATTCGTTCGACTTCGTCCGTTTGTCTTCTTCATGGACTCGTTCTTCTTCCTAGCGGGATCTCAGGCAAGATGAGCATACCCTCGAAATCACTTCTATCTTTGCTTGCTAGTTGTTTCGCTCTATTGCTATGTCGCGCTACCTACCACTTGCTTATCTAGCCTCCCAAATTGCCATGAACCTCTAACCTTTGTCACCCTTCCTAGCAAACCGTTGTTTGGCTATGTTACCGCTTTTGCTCAGCCCCTCTTATAGCGTTGCTAGGTGCAGGTGAAGATGAAGATTGCTCCATGTTGGATTATGTTTATGTTGGGATATCACAATACCTCTTATCTAATTTAATGCATCTATATACTTGGTAAAGGGTGGAAGGCTCGGCCTTATGCCTGGTGTTTTGTTCCACTCTTGCCGCCTTAGGTCATATTGGTGTAAAGCGCATGAAGAAACTCCATACTGATGGGATTTTGGAATCACTTGATTATGAATCACTTGATGCTTGCGAACCGTGCCTCATGGGCAAGATGACTAAAACGCCGTTCTCCGGTACTATGGAGAGAGCAACAGATTTGTTGGAAATCATACATACAGATGTATGTGGCCCGATGAATATTGAGGCTCGTAGCAGGTATCATTATTTTCTGACCTTCACAGATGATTTGAGCAGATATGGGTATATCTACTTAATGAAACAGAAGTCTGAAACATTTGAAAAGTTCATATAATTTCAGAGTGAAGTAGAAAATCATCGTAACAAGAAAATAAAGTTTCTACGATCTGATCGCGGAGACAAATATTTGAGTTACGAGTTTGGTCTTCAATTAGAACAATGTGGAATAGTTTCACAAATTCATGCCACCTGGAACACCACAGCATAATGGTGTGTCCGAACGTCATAACCGTACTTTATTGGATATAGTGCAATCTATGATGTCTCTTACCAATTTACCACTATCGTTTTGGGGTTATGCATTAGAGACAGCTACATTCACGTTAAATAGGGCACCATCAAAATCCGTTGAGACGACGCCTTATGAACTGTGGTTTGGCAAGAAACCAAAGTTGTCGTTTCTTAAAGTTTGGGGTTGCGATGCTTATGTCAAAAAGTTTCATCCTGATAAGCTCAAACCCAAATCGGAGAAATGTGTCTTCATAGGATACCCAAAGGAGACAGTTGGGTACACCTTCTATCACAGATCTGAAGGCAAGACATTCGTTGCTTAGTATGGATCCTTTCTAGAGAAGGGTTTTCTCTCGAAAGAAGTGAGTGGGAGGAAAGTAGAACTTGATGAGGTAACTATACCTGCTCCCTTATTGGGAAGTAGCTCATCACAGAAATCTGTTCCTGTGACTCCTACACCAATTAGTGAGGAAGTTAATGATGATGATCATGTAACTTCAGATCAAGTTACTACCAAACCTCGTAGGTAAACCAGAGTAAGATCCGCACCAGAGTGGTACGGTAATCCTATTCTGGAGGTTATGTTACTAGACCACGACGAACCTACGAACTATGAAGAAGCGATGGTGAGCCCAGATTCCGCAAAATGGCTTGAGACCATGAAATCTGAGATGAGATCCATGTATGAGAACAAAGTGTGGACTTTGGTTGACTTGCCCGATGATCGGCAAGCCATAGAAAATAAATGGATCTTCAAGAGGAAGACGGACGCTGATAGTAGTGTTACTATCTACAAAGCTAGACTTGTCGGAAAAAGGTTTTTGACAAAGTTCAAGGTGTTGACTACGATGAGATTTTCTCACTCGCAGCGATGCCTAAGTCTGTCCGAACCATGTTAGCAATTGTCGCATTTTATGAAATCTGGCAAATGGATAAACAAAACTGCATTCCTTAATGGATTTATTAAAGAAGAGTTGTATATGATGCAACCAGAAGGTTTTGTCAATCCTAAAGGTGCTAACAAAATATGCAAGCTCCAGCGATCCATCTATGGACTGGTACAAGCATCTCGGAGTAGGAATATACGCTTTGATAAGTTGATCAAAGGATATAGTTTTATACAGACTTGCGGTGAAGCCTGTATTTACAAGAAAGTGAGTGGGAGCACTACAACATTTCTGATAAGTATATGTAAGTGACATATTGTTGATGGGAAATAATGTAGAATTATTCTGCAAAGCATAAAGGAGTTTTTCAAAGAAAGACCTCGGTGAAGCTGCTTACATATTGAGCATCAAGATCTATAGAGATAGATCAAGACGCTTGATAAGTTTTTTCAATAAGTACATACCTTAACAAGATTTTGAAGTGGTTCAAAATGGAACAGTCAAAGAAAGAGTTTCTTGCCTGTGTTACATGGTGTGAAATTGAGTAAGACTCAAAACCCGACCACGGCAGAAGATAGAAAAAGAATGAAAGTCATTCCCTATGCCTCGGCCATAGGTTCTATAAAGTATGCCATGCTGTGTACCAGATCTATTGTATACCCTACACTGATTTTGGCAAGGGAGTACAATAGTGATCTAGGAGTAGATCACTGGACAGCGGTCAAAATTATCCTTACTGGAATAAGGATATGTTTCTCGATTATGGAAGTGACAAAAGGCTCGTCGTAAAAGGTTACGTCGATGCAAGTTTTGAGACTAATCTAGATGAGTCTAAGTCTCGGTCTAGATACATATTGAAAGTGGGAGCAATTAGCTAGAGTAGCTCCATGCAGAGCATTGTAGACATAGAAATTTGCAAAATACTTACGGATCTGAATGTGACAGACCCGTTGACTAAAATTATCTCACAAGCAAAACATGATCACACCTTAGTACTCTTTGGGTGTTAATCACATAGCGATGTGAACTAGATTACTGACTCTAGTAAACCCTTTGGGTGATGGTCACATGACGATGTGAACCATGGGTGTTAATCACATGGTGATGTGAACTATTCATGTTAAATCACATGGCGATGTGAACTAGATTATTGACTCTAGTGCAAGTGGGAGACTGAAGGAAATATGCCCTAGAGGCAATAATAAAGTTATTATTTATTTCCTTATATCATGATAAATGTTTATTATTCATGCTAGAATTGTATTAACCGGAAACATAATACATGTGTGAATACATAGACAAACAGAGTGTCACTAGTATGCCTCCACTTGACTAGCTCGTTAATCAAAGATGGTTATGTTTCCTAGCCATAGACATAAGTTGTCATTTGATTAACGAGATCACCTCATTAGGAGAATGACGTGATTGACTTGACCCATTCCGTTAGCTTAGCACTCGATCGTTTAGTATGTTGCTATTGCTTTCTTCATGACTTATACATGTTCCTGTGACTATGAGATTATGCAACTCCCGTTTACCGGAGGAACACTTTGTGTGCTACCAAACGTCACAACGTAAATGGGTGATTATAAAGGTGCTCTATAGGTGTCTCCAAAGGTACTTGTTGGGTTGGCGTATTTCGAGATTAGGATTTGTCACTCCGATTGTCGGAGAGGTATCTCTGGGCCCACTCGGTAATGCACATCACTATAAGCCTTGCAAGCATTGTGACTAATGAGTTAGTTGCGGGGTGATGTGTTACGGAACGAGTAAAGAGACTTGCCGGTAACGAGATTGAACTAGGTATCGAGATACCGACGATCGAATCTCGGGCAAGTAACATACCGATGACAAAGGGAACAACGTATGTTGTTATGCGGTCTGACCGATAAAGATCTTCGTAGAATATGTGGGAGCCAATATGGGCATCCAGGTCCCGCTATTGGTTATTGACCGGAGACGTGTCTCGGTCATGTCTACATAGTTCTCGAACCCGTAGGGTCCGCACGCTTAAGTTACGATGACAGTTTTATTGAGTTTTGATGTACCGAAGGAGTTCGGAGTCCCGGATGAGATCGGGGACATGACGAGGAGTCTCGAAATGGTCGAGACGTAAATATCGATATATTGGACGACTATATTCGGACTTCGGAAAGGTTCCGAGTGATTCGGGTATTTTTCGGAGTACCGGAGAGTTACGGGAATACGTATTGGGCCTTATTGGGCCATACGGGAAAGAAGGAAAAGGGGCTCAAGGGTGGCCGCACCCCTCCCCTTGGTCTGGTCCGAATTGGACTAGGGAAGGGGGGCGCCCCCTTCCTTCCTTCTCTTTTTCCCTTCCTCTTTTCCTATTCCATATGGGAGGTGGAATCCTACTAGGACTAGGGAGTCCTAGTAGGACTCCACACTTGGTGCGCCCCCTCCTAGGGCCGGCCTCCTCCTCCCTTGCTCCTTTATATACGGGGGCAGGGGGGCACCCCAGAGACACAACAATTGATCCTTGAGATCTCTTAGCCGTGTGCGGTGCCCCCCTCCACCATATTACACCTCGAGAATACCGTTGCAGAGCTTAGGCGAAGCCCTGCGTCGGTGGAACATCATCATCGTCACCACGCCATCGTGCTGACGAAACTCTCCCTCAACACTCGGCTGGATCGGAGTTCGAGGGACGTCATCGAGCTGAACGTGTGCTGAACTCGGAGGTGCCGTACGTTCGGTACTTGATCGGTCGGATCGTGAAGACGTACGACTACATCAACCGCGTTGTGATAACGCTTCCGCTGTCGGTCTACGAGGGTACGTGGACAACACTCTCCCCTCTCGTTGCTATGCATCACCATGATCTTGCGTGTGCGTAGGAATTTTTTTGAAATTACTACGTTCCCCAACAGTGGCATCCGAGCCAGGTTTTATGCGTTGATGCTATGCACGAGTAGAACACAAGTGAGTTGGGGGCGATATAAGTCATACTGCTTACCAGCATGTCATACTTTGGTTCAGCGGTATTGTGAGATGAAGCGGCCCGGACTGACATTACGCGTACGCTTACGCGAGACTGGTTTCACCGTTCGGAGCACTCGTTGCTTAAAGGTGACTGGCGGGTGTCTGTCTCTCTCACTTTAGTTGAACCGAGTGTGGCTACGCCCGGTCCTTGCGAAGGTTAAAACAGCACCAACTTGACAAACTATCATTGTGGTTTTGATGCGTAGGTAAGAACGGTTCTTGCTAAGCCCGTAGCAGCCACGTAAAATTTGCAACAACAAAGTAGAGGACGTCTAACTTGTTTTTGCAGGGCATGTTGTGATGTGATATGGTCAAGACATGATGTGATATAATTTGTTGTATGAGATGATCATGTTTTGTAACCGAGTTATCGGCAACTGGCAGGAGCCATATGGTTGTCGCTTTATTGTATGAAATGCAGTCGCCATGAAATAGTTTTACTTTATCACTAAGAGGTAGAGATAGTAGTAAAAGCAATAAGTTGGCGAGACGACAACAATACTACGATGGAGATCAAGGTGTCGCGCCGGTGACGATGGTGATCATGACGGTGCTTCGGAGATGGAGATCACAAGCACGGTGCTTCGGAGATGGAGATCACAAGCACAAGATGATGATGGCCATATCATATCACTTATATTGATTGCATGTGATGTTAATCCTTTATGCATCTTATCTTGCTTTGTTTAACGGTAGCATTATAAGATGATCCTTCACTAAATTATCAAAGTATAAGTGTTCTCCCTGAGTATGCACCGTTGCGAAAGTTCTTCATGCTGAGACACCACGTGATGATCGGGTGTGATAGGCTCTACGTTCAAATACAACGGGTGCAAAACAGTTGCACACGCGGAATACTCAGGTTAAACTTGACGAGCCTAGCATATAACAGATATGGCCTCGGAACACGGAGACCGAAAGGTCGAGCGTGAATCATATAGTAGATATGATCAACATATTGATGTTCACCGTTGAAACTACTCCATCTCACGTGATGATCAGACATGGTTTAGTTGATATGGATCACGTGATCACTTAGAGGATTAGAGGGATGTCTATCTAAGTGGGAGTTCTTAAGTAATTTGATTAATTGAACTTAAATTTATCATGAACTTAGTCCTGATAGTATTTTGCAAATTATGTTGTAGATCAATAGCTCGCATTGTTGCTTCCCTGTGTTTATTTTTAATATGTTCCTAGAGAAAAATTATGTTGAAAGATGTTAGTAGCAAAGATGCGGATTGGATCCGTGATCTGAGGATTATCCTCATTGCTGCACAGAAGAATTATATCCTTGATGCACCGCTAGGTGACAGACCTATTACAGGAGCAGATGCAGACGTTATGAACGTTTGGCTAGCTCAATATGATGACCACTTGATAGTTTAGTGCACCATGCTTAACGGCTTAGAATCGGGACTTCAAAGACGTTTTGAACGTCATGGACCATATGAGATGTTCCAGGAGTTGAAGTTAATATTTCAAGCAAATACCCGAGTAGAGAGATATGAAGTCTCCAACAAGTTCTATAGCTAAAAGATGGAGGAGAATAGCTCAAGCAGTGAGCATGTGCTCAGATTGTCTGGGTACTACAATCGCTTGAATCAAGTGGGAGTTAATCTTCCAGATAAAATAGTGATTGACAGAATTCTCTAGTCACCATCACCAAGTTAGTAGAACTTCTTGATGAACTATAGTATGCAAGGGATGACGAAAGTAATTCCCGAGCTCTTCGTGGTGCTGAAACCGACGAAGGTAGAAATCAAGAAAAACATCAAGTGTTGATGGTTGACGAGACCACTAGTTTCAAGAAAAGGGCAAAGGGAAGAAGGGGAACTTCAAGAAGAACGGCAAGCAAGTTGCTGCTCAAGTGAAGAAGCCTAAGTCTGGTCCTAAGCCTGAGACTAAGTGCTTCTACTGCAAAGGGACTGGTCACTGGAAGCGGAACTACCCCAACTATTTGGTGGATAAGAAGGATGGCAAAGTGAACAAAGGTATATTGGATATACATGTTATTGATGTGTACTTACTAGTGTTTATAGCAACCCCTCGGTATTTGATACTGGTTTAGTTGCTAAGAGTAGTAACTCGAAACGGGAGTTGCAGAATAAACAGAGACTAGTAAAAGACGAGGTGACGATGTGTGTTGCAAGTAGTTCCAAGATTGATATGATCATCATCGCACACTCCCTATACTTTCGGGATTAGTGTTGAAACTAAATAAGTGTTATTTGGTGTTTGCGTTGAGCATGAATATGATTTGATCACGTTTGTTGCAATACGGTTATTCATTTAAATAAAAGAATAATTGTTGTTCTGTTTACATGAATAAAACCTTCTATGGTCATACACCCAATAAAATGGTTTGTTGGATCTCGATCGTAGTGATACACATATTCATAATATTGAAGCCAAAAGATGCAAAGTTAATAATGATAGTGCAACTTATTTGTGGCACTGCCATTTAGGTCATATTGGTGTAAAGCGCATGAAGAAACTCCATACTGATGGGATTTTGGAATCACTTGATTATGAATCACTTGATGCTTGCGAACCGTGCCTCATGGGCAAGATGACTAAAACGCCGTTCTCCGGTACTATGGAGAGAGCAACAGATTTGTTGGAAATCATACATACAGATGTATGTGGCCCGATGAATATTGAGGCTCGTAGCAGGTATCATTATTTTCTGACCTTCACAGATGATTTGAGCAGATATGGGTATATCTACTTAATGAAACAGAAGTCTGAAACATTTGAAAAGTTCATATAATTTCAGAGTGAAGTAGAAAATCATCGTAACAAGAAAATAAAGTTTCTACGATCTGATCGCGGAGACAAATATTTGAGTTACGAGTTTGGTCTTCAATTAAAACAATGTGGAATAGTTTCACAAATTCATGCCACCTGGAACACCACAGCATAATGGTGTGTCCGAACGTCATAACCGTACTTTATTGGATATAGTGCAATCTATGATGTCTCTTACCAATTTACCACTATCGTTTTGGGGTTATGCATTAGAGACACCTACATTCACGTTAAATAGGGCACCATCAAAATCCGTTGAGACGACGCCTTATGAACTGTGGTTTGGCAAGAAACCAAAGTTGTCGTTTCTTAAAGTTTGGGGTTGCGATGCTTATGTCAAAAAGTTTCATCCTGATAAGCTCAAACCCAAATCGGAGAAATGTGTCTTCATAGGATACCCAAAGGAGACAGTTGGGTACACCTTCTATCACAGATCCGAAGGCAAGACATTCGTTGCTTAGTATGGATCCTTTCTAGAGAAGGGTTTTCTCTCGAAAGAAGTGAGTGGGAGGAAAGTAGAACTTGATGAGGTAACTATACCTGCTCCCTTATTGGAAAGTAGCTCATCACAGAAATCTGTTCCTGTGACTCCTACACCAATTAGTGAGGAAGTTAATGATGATGATCATGTAACTTCAGATCAAGTTACTACCAAACCTCGTAGGTAAACCAGAGTAAGATCCGCACCAGAGTGGTACGGTAATCCTATTCTGGAGGTTATGTTACTAGACCATGACGAACCTACGAACTATGAAGAAGCGATGGTGAGCCCAGATTCCGCAAAATGGCTTGAGGCCATGAAATCTGAGATGAGATCCATGTATGAGAACAAAGTGTGGACTTTGGTTGACTTGCCCGATGATCGGCAAGCCATAGAAAATAAATGGATCTTCAAGAGGAAGACGGACGCTGGAGTAGTGTTACTATCTACAAAGCTAGACTTGTCGAAAAAGGTTTTTGACAAAGTTCAAGGTGTTGACTACGATGAGATTTTCTCACTGGCAGCGATGCTTAAGTCTGTCCGAACCATGTTAGCAATTGTCGCATTTTATGAAATCTGGCAAATGGATAAACAAAACTGCATTCCTTAATGGATTTATTAAAGAAGAGTTGTATATGATGCAACCAGAAGGTTTTGTCAATCCTAAAGGTGCTAACAAAATATGCAAGCTCCAGCGATCCATCTATGGACTGGTGCAAGCATCTCGGAGTAGGAATATACGCTTTGATAAGTTGATCAAAGGATGTAGTTTTATACAGACTTGCGGTGAAGCCTGTATTTACAAGAAAGTGAGTGGGAGCACTACAACATTTCTAATAAGTATATGTAAGTGACATATTGTTGATCGGAAATAATGTAGAATTATTCTGCAAAGCATAAAGGAGTTTTTCAAAGAAAGACCTCGGTGAAGCTGCTTACATATTGAGCATCAAGATCTATAGAGATAGATCAAGACGCTTGATAAGTTTTTTCAATAAGTACATACCTTAACAAGATTTTGAAGTGGTTCAAAATGGAACAGTCAAAGAAAGAGTTTCTTGCCTGTGTTACAAGGTGTGAAATTGAGTAAGACTCAAAACCCGACCACGGCAGAAGATAGAAAAAGAATGAAAGTCATTCCCTATGCCTCGGCCATAGGTTCTATAAAGTATGCCATGCTGTGTACCAGATCTATTGTATACCCTACACTGATTTTGGCAAGGGAGTACAATAGTGATCTAGGAGTAGATCACTGGACAGCGGTCAAAATTATCCTTACTGGAATAAGGATATGTTTCTCGATTATGGAAGTGACAAAAGGCTCGTCGTAAAAGGTTACGTCCATGCAAGTTTTGACACTAATCTAGATGACTCTAAGTCTCGGTCTAGATACATATTGAAAGTGGGAGCAATTAGCTAGAGTAGCTCCATGCAGAGCATTGTAGACATAGAAATTTGCAAAATACTTACGGATCTGAATGTGACAGACCCGTTGACTAAAATTATCTCACAAGCAAAACATGATCACACCTTAGTACTCTTTGGGTGTTAATCACATAGCGATGTGAACTAGATTACTGACTCTAGTAAACCCTTTGGGTGATGGTCACATGACGATGTGAACCATGGGTGTTAATCACATGGTGATGTGAACTATTCATGTTAAATCACATGGCGATGTGAACTAGATTATTGACTCTAGTGCAAGTGGGAGACTGAAGGAAATATGCCCTAGAGGCAATAATAAAGTTATTATTTATTTCCTTATATCATGATAAATGTTTATTATTCATGCTAGAATTGTATTAACCGGAAACATAATACATGTGTGAATACATAGACAAACAGAGTGTCACTAGTATGCCTCTACTTGACTAGCTCGTTAATCAAAGATGGTTATGTTTCCTAGCCATAGACATAAGTTGTCATTTGATTAACGAGATCACCTCATTAGGAGAATGACGTGATTGACTTGACCCATTCCGTTAGCTTAGCACTCGATCGTTTAGTATGTTGCTATTGCTTTCTTCATGACTTATACATGTTCCTGTGACTATGAGATTATGCAACTCCCGTTTACCGGAGGAACACTTTGTGTGCTACCAAACGTCACAACGTAAATGGGTGATTATAAAGGTGCTCTACAGGTGTCTCCAAAGGTACTTGTTGGGTTGGCGTATTTCGAGATTAGGATTTGTCACTCCGATTGTCGGAGAGGTATCTCTGGGCCCACTCGGTAATGCACATCACTATAAGCCTTGCAAGCATTGTGACTAATGAGTTAGTTGCGGGGTGATGTGTTACGGAACGAGTAAAGAGACTTGCCGGTAACGAGATTGAACTAGGTATCGAGATACCGACGATCGAATCTCGGGCAAGTAACATACCGATGACAAAGAGAACAACGTATGTTGTTATGCGGTCTGACCGATAAAGATCTTCGTAGAATATGTGGGAGCCAATATGGGCATCCAGGTCCCGCTATTGGTTATTGACCGGAGACGTGTCTCGGTCATGTCTACATAGTTCTCGAACCCGTAGGGTCCGCACGCTTAACGTTACGATGACAGTTTTATTGAGTTTTGATGTACCGAAGGAGTTCGGAGTCCCGGATGAGATCGGGGGCATGACGAGGAGTCTCGAAATGGTCGAGACGTAACGATCGATATATTGGATGACTATATTCGGACTTCGGAAAGGTTCCGAGTGATTCGGGTATTTTTCGGAGTACCGGAGAGTTACGGGAATACGTATTGGGCCTTATTGGGACATACGGGAAAGAAGGAAAAGGCCTCAAGGGTGGCCGCACCCCTCCCCTTGGTCTGGTCCGAATTGGACTAGGGAAGGGGGGCGCCCCCTTCCTTCCTTCTCTTTTTCCCTTCCTCTTTTCCTATTCCATATGGGAGGTGGAATCCTACTAGGACTAGGGAGTCCTAGTAGGACTCCACACTTGGTGCGCCCCCTCCTAGGGCCGGCCTCCTCCTCCCTTGCTCCTTTATATACGGGGGCAGGGGGCACCCCAGAGACACAACAATTGATCCTTGAGATCTCTTAGCCGTGTGCGGTGCCCCCCTCCACCATATTACACCTCGAGAATACCGTTGCAGAGCTTAGGCGAAGCCCTGCGTCGGTGGAACATCATCATCGTCACCACGCCATCGTGCTGACGAAACTCTCCCTCAACACTCGGCTGGATCGAAGTTCGAGGGACGTCATCGAGCTGAACGTGTGCTGAACTCGGAGGTGCCGTACGTTCAGTACTTGATCGGTCGGATCGTGAAGACGTACGACTACATCAACCGCGTTGTGGTACGCTTCCGCTGTCGGTCTACGAGGGTACGTGGACAACACTCTCCCCTCTCGTTGCTATGCATCACCATGATCTTGCGTGTGCGTAGGAAATTTTTTGAAATTACTACGTTCAACCTGGGAGAAGGAATATCCTTCAGTGACTGTGAGAGCTTATAATGGGCTAAGTTGGGACACCCCTGCAGGGTATTATCTTTCAAAAGCCGTGCCCGCGGTTATGTGGCAGATGGGAATTTGTTAATATCCGGTTGTAGAGAACTTGACACTTGACCCTAATTAAAACGCATCAACCGCGTGTGTAGCCATGATGGTCTCTTCTCGGCGGAGTCCAGGAGGTGAACACGGTTTCTGGGTTATGTTTGATGTAAGTAGGAGTTCAGGATCACTTCTTGATCATTACTAGTTGACGACCGTTCCGTTGCTTCTCTTCTCGCTCTTATTTGCATATGTTAGCCACCATATATGCTTAATGCTTGCTGCAGCTCCACCCCACTACCCCCCTTTCCTACCCTTAAGCTTAAATAGTCTTGATCTCGCGGGTGTGAGATTGCTGAGTCCTCGTGACTCACAGATACTTCCAAAACAGTTGCAGGTGCCGACGATACCAGTGCAGATGACGCAACCGAGCTCACGTGGGAGTTCGACGAAGACCTTGGTCGTTACTATGTTTCTTTCCATGTTGATCAGTAGTGGTGCCCAGTTGGGACGATCGGGGATCTAGCAGTTGGGTTGTCTTCTTTTATTTTGGTTCCGTAGTCGGACCTATGTGTGTATCTTGAAAAATGTATGAATTCATTTATGTATTGTGTGAAGTGGCGATTGTAAGCCAACTCTGTATCCCATTCTTGTTCATTACATGGGATTGTGTGAAGATGACCCTTCTTGCGACAAAACCACAATGCGGTTATGCCTCTAAGTCGTGCCTCGACACGTGGGAGATATAGCCGCATCGTGGGTGTTTCAAGTTGGTAATCAGAGCCATCCCCGACTTAGGAGCCCCCTGCTTGATCGAATCGCTGACGTTGTTGAGTCTAGAACAAAAATGTTTTAAGTCTTAGGATTATATATATCGGAGAGTAGGATTCTTTTTACTCGTCAGTCCCTTCGTCGCTCTGGTGAGGCCTCCTGACGTAGAAGTTTTGACTCTTCTCTCCTCAAATTTCACTAAAAAAAATTAGGATCACGCAGGTATCTTGGAATCGTTCCGATGGTTTTGTGACGAGAACATTGTTCTTGGTGCCTCCTGACATTTAGGGGTTGTGGCAGTGTCCCGGGGAGTTGAGCTCCGAGGTGTTGTCGTCACAATTTTATCGTTGCAGTTCTAGAATACCTGAGTTTCGCCGACATCGAAAATCTCTTTTATGCAGTTGTTGGTGAGATCACCTCGACGCCACCCAGTACTGGGGCGGGAGTTCGGGAGTATTGCCATAACTCGTATAACGGATGCTTTTCGAAGGTTGAGGTAAATGATTTCCGAAGGTTTCTTGGTTATGTGTTGAAGGATGGATACAGCTGGATCTAGGTATTGTTAGTTTGGGTGATATATTTTGTGTCCCCTGTATCCCCAACACCTGATTGCATAACCAGAAAGTTTCGGGAGTTTATAAGTGGGAATTCAAGTAGCTCCTAGGATATCTTTCCGATAGATGCATGATATGAGATTGGGGTTCGACGTCTAGTGGTCCGCCTTTCCACGGTTGGTTTTACAGTGGTCGCGTAGTGTCTTAAAGAGTCCTTGGCTATGCCGACTCGGGGACGCTTCATATGTCATGTGCACTGCCTTGTACATGATGGTGCTGTACGATCGAGCCCGTGTGGGCCCCACCACAAAAACTTCGGACGAAATCTCTATCATATGTTTGTTCCGGCTTATTCTGCAAGCCAATCCTTTCTTTTGTTTTGTTTTGTGGTATTCGAGTTGCTTCGAAGCCAAGTGTTGATTCCATACCTTCCTAAGCGGTGTTCTCATATTTCCATGTGGATGATAATCCTTCTTGATTATCGAGATTGTCATGCCAATTCTTTCCAACCGACGTGCTCTTTTTTTCAAGTGGGTTCGTTCATTTCAACATTCGCGAGATCAATTCTCAGTCCTTTGCAACGGTGTTTGCTTCATCCATCCCAAGTTGTCTTCGTTTTCCCGCCCTCCCACCCTTTTTCTTCAAGGACCTAGATTTCTTAATCAAGTATCCATTTTATTCATGTGAAGTCCCTTCATTCTTTTCCGTCAATGCTCTTACCCGGTGGTTCTCATGAAGATGTTCTTCAAGTTTATTACTCTTCGTTCTTTTTCTTCTCCGGTGGACTCAAGTCAAGCTTTCAGTGTTGATCGTATTCTTGTCCTCGTTTCAAATGCTTTCTTATGCCGGTGTACCTCTTAATCATCCACTTCTCGCCATTCATTTGTTCTGGAGTGCCGAAGATATCTCAGAAGATTTGTGTCTCCATTATCAATCCGTTCAAGCTATTTCGAGGTTGTTATCACATTCAAGCCATTTAATTCAACCGGCGCAATCTTTCTTTTAATCATTCAACGGTGTAACTTTTGAGTGGGCCCTAACCCACAGGTCTTTTCCCAGGATCTTACCTGGCTCTTCTAATTTTTCTGGAGTTATTCTCAAATTCATTTCAAAGTTTGACGTAAGAATGAATTTTCATCAGTCATATTCTTTCTCCAAGATCGCTTTCGAATTCTTTTCATCGTTGGTTCAACCTTTCTAATTTTCATTCTGGAGTGCCTCAACAATTCATGGTGGTGTTTCTCAATGTCATTCTCAACATTTCAAGATCAAGGTAGAATTTCTCTTGAATCTTGGTCCGTTCTCTTGAAGATTCATAGTTCTAGCTTATGCCATCCTCTCATAATTGTTTCCAATCGCGTAATTCTTTTCTTACCCATCCGGAGAATTTCAGAGTTGTTTTCATTTCTTGATCATCCAAAGGCCATCATTTCAGAAGATTTCTTCATTCTAAGTTTTCAGCTTCGTTCTCCAATTATTCTAAATTGATGTCTCTTCGTTCATCTCCATATTATCTCGGTGCATCGTTCAAGTTTCCTCTAGTCAGCTCGTGATCTATTCGTTCTCATGTATCTAAATTCCCTCGAGTATTTTCGCCCGTTCTTTAATTCTTACGGTGTTTCGTCCTCTTTTCTTCAATTGTTTTCAATTCTCGCGGTGGTTCGTTCAAGATTTTCTCTTCCTTCGTTATCATATCAATTTATTCGTTGTTTCAATCCTACCGGTGGTTCGATGAAGACCTTCCCAAGTTTGCGCAATATCTATCTTAATCCTTTCTACGAGAATAAATAGTATGCCAAATCCATTGCTTGTCATCAATTTAATTGGTGAAGGATATGCATAACATAATTCTTATTCTTGTTTCCTCCAAGTGATTAATTCCTTCTTCCGGAGTTCGTTCATGATATCAAATTCTCGGTTCCAAGTTGTTCATCTTTTCTTTCCGGAGCTCCAAGTTATTTCAATTATATCATTTCAAACCTTCATCTAATCATTGCAAGGCTTCACCTTTTGTTGTCAACTTCTCTTTCTTTTTATCTTCCTTTTATTACCGGAGTTCTTCATGGAGGCTCTACATGGTGGTTCATCAAAGATTCTTTTTATTCTTCAATTGTCCTTCAAGATTTCTCTTGAAGTTAAGATCCGCCGAGCTATACTGTGAAATAAACATGGTGCTCAACAAATGTGTTGTTTTGAGGAGTTCAAGCATTCTTCATCTCGCATTCCGAAGTGCAATTCTTTCTACCTTATCTTTTGAGGTGGTGTTATGTCATTCTTGATAATTTCCCTTCGGGTTTCATGATTCACAAGTTTTCAAGGGTGACATATTTAAATCCATCATTTTCTGTTCGTTCAAGAGATCTTTTCAACCAATCAATCTTTTTGTTGGAGTTATATTGGGTTATATTTCACCTACAGCCTTCCCGAAGGAATGTAGCTATTTGTGGTGCTTATCAATGATCCAATTTTCTCCTTCTCATCTCGGTGAAGAAGTTTTTCATCTCCCTGTGGATCTCAATCCAATCAACTGTTTCCGCTAGTGGCTGGTTATAACCTCAAAAGTTGGATGTTTTCCATAAGCCCACAACAAGCGTCTTTTCGTTGTTGATTTTTCCAACAACTCCGTTCAATCCTACTTCGTAAGGATGCTCTTTAAAATTCATTTATGGTAGGAGATGTTGGTTTCATTCTTCATTCTATTCACTCCAACTATCTAACTATCATGCATTGTTTCCGGAGGCTTTGTGATGTTGCTCTCTTCGACCAATCATCTTGTTTTGTCAAGATCAAGTAATTTTTCCTTTCTTATCCGTTTAGCCGGAGTGTCGTGTTTTCATTCGAGTTCTCTCATCTTATCAAGTTTTGTCTCCTTCCTCAACCGGAGTGCTGTCTGAAATCTTTCCTACCCCTTGTGCCATTCTTTCATTAGTTCCGGAGGCAACGTGTTGTTAATTTCATCGAGTATCCTCTCATCTTGTCAAGATCATGTTCAATTCCTTCCATTTACAGTCGGAGTGCTGTCCAAATTATATCACTCTTATTCCTTCTCTATCTTGTTTTAACTGGAGTGTTGTCGTAATTGATCTTTATCGTTCCTTATACATCTCGTTTCAACCGGAGTGCTTGCATGTACTTCTTGTCCATCGTAACCATTTTTGTTTGTCTTTCAACCTACAAGGTTCTTGTAATGGTCCTTGTTCCTCTTGCTGAACGGAGTGTTTTAAATTTTGTTCACCTCCGTCGTGTCATTTCTTCAAGCTTTGCGGCCTCTCAAGGTTCTTTGGTTTCACTCGTTTGTCAAAGAAGCAACTTTGTTTTACCTCTTCCTCTCCCGTTTTTCTCCGGTGCCATCCTAGATCTCGGGACGAGATCCTCTTGTAGTGGTGGAGTGTTGTAACGCCCCAAGGCCGACGTTTCAGACGCCTTCCATGTTTTTCGTTGTCGTCGTGTGTTTTATTTGTTTGTTGCATTTCATCATGGCATCATCCGCATTGCATCGGCACTCGTTGCCGTCATTGTTTTTTAAAAACTGCAATCGTTCGTAGTTGCCGCTCCTCGCTTGTCCCCGTCGACCTTTTGACATGCCCCTTTCTCGACAGCGACCCCTCTCATACCCCCCTCGTGTGCGTGTCCACAACTTCCCCGAACCCGACCCAGATTGTTGTTACCGTTGGGTCCGGATCATCCCCTAACATCTACAAAATATCTCCGTTTTGTTATTTGGACTCCCTACCTATTTTTTTCTCGATCGTCCGATTTTAATCGGAGGGTCCTTTTAGCCCCTAGTCTAGCCACCCTTCCTATTTAAACGCTCAAACCCTAACCTATCCTGTCCAATCCAGCAATCCTCGCCGCCGCCACTCCACCAAATCCTCTTCCTCGGGATCCAAGCCCGGAGCCACCCTCTCTCCTTCCCTCGTTTTCCCCACCGGACCAATCCATCTCCCACCTCAACTCCGAGCGCCCCTACAGCCTCCCGCGTCTGATCCAGGGAGAGCAGCACCCTCCCGAGCTCCTCCATGCCGTGCCCCTTCTCCAAGTCCTGCGCCTCTCCTCTAGCTCCCTGCCGTCATCCCCGGCGAGCAGTTATGCTAGCAGCCACCAGCAGGACAGCCACGCTCGCGCCTCTCCTTCCTTTCCCTTTCTTCTCTTGTTGCCTTTCCCTCTCATGCTCTCTCTCTCTCCCAGGTACGCCCGTGCAGGAGCCGCAAGGAGGAAGCCTCCATCGCCAAGCTCTTGCCATGCGCGCCTGGATCCGCCATCCCCGGCTCCTCCGCGCTCGATTCCCGTCGTTGCGCCAAGTCCCTCGCCCCGCCTCTGCGTCTCTGCTCCTTCCTCGACGCCGAGCTCGCCAAGCTCCACCGCCTCCTGCCGCCCTTCACCTCCTGCCGTCGCCCGGATCCAGCGCCCCTTCGCCAGTCCCTCCCCGGCGCCGTCTTCTGCGTCGTCGTGTTCTGCTGCTGCTTCTGTTGGAAACGAGCAGAGAACGAGCGCACGCTGCCGCCCCCGCGTTGACCCGTCGCCGAGCCCAGCGTCGCGGCTTGCTTCCTCGCGGGCCACAAGCTACAGCCGGCCCAGCTCCCTTGTCGCGGCCTGCCTGGCGTCCTCCTCTCCAGCCGGGCCTTGGCCCAGGGTGAGAAGCCCCTAGCCTCTCCAGTGCACTATCGGGCTAGCCAGTTTCGGCCCGTGTAGTTTTTTTCCCAGAGCTGCGATTTTGTCCATTATCCAGAGTATTCTAGTTTTGCAGAAAAAACCCCTCATGTCCATGCATGTAATAACTAATTAACCGTGCATCGGATTAAAATGATTTTAATATGTAAAATGCTTAGAATTTTATCTAGTTTCACATTATGCCACTCTCATCCATGTTTAAAATGTTTAAATTGCTGCTTGTATTAATTTCCTAAATGCCATGTTAAAATGATTTATTTCATAACTAATTAATCGTAACTCGGAATTTAATAAACTTTATATGTAAATGGGGTAGAAAAATGCCTAGTTTAACATGGTGCACTTCATTTTGCTGTTTAACAACATTAAAATATGGTTTTAGGCAGAACAGTACCAAATCTAAATAATTGATGTGGGGATTTTCCGGAATGGTTGTTTATTGTTTCAGGCCTCTTTTAACTTGCTTAAATAGTTAGTTTACTATGCTTCACCTCTTGCCATGTTAATCAACATTTAATATTGTTGGGTACATAAACAAGAGCGAACTAAATAACTCGAATATGGTGTTTCGTCAATATGCAACTCGTTGCATATTGAGCTCCATTTAATTTGTAGTGTTGTTTGTTGCACTTTGCCATGCCATGCCTCATTATACCGGACATGCATCATATTTGTTTTTGCATCATGCCATGTTTATGTGGTGGTTGTTTACTATGTTGTTTGTTTCTTTCCGGGTTGCTTCTCTCGTTACCTTCGGTTTCGTTCCGGAGTTGTGAGTATTCGTTCGACTTCGTTCGTTTGTCTTCTTCATGGACTCGTTCTTCTTCCTAGAGGGATCTCAGGCAAGATGACCATACCCTCGAAATCACTTCTATCTTTGCTTGCTAGTTGTTTCGCTCTATTGCCATGTCGCGCTACCTACCACTTGCTTATCTAGCCTCCCAAATTGCCATGAACCTCTAACCTTTGTCACCCTTCCTAGCAAACCGTTGTTTGGCTATGTTACCGCTTTTGCTCAGCCCCTCTTATAGCGTTGCTAGGTGCAGGTGAAGATGAAGATTGCTCCATGTTGGATTATGTTTATGTTGGGATATCACAATACCTCTTATCTAATTTAATGCATCTATATACTTGGTAAAGGGTGGAAAGCTCGGCCTTATGCCTGGTGTTTTGTTCCACTCTTGCCGCCCTAGTTTCCGTCATACCGGTGTTATGTTCCTTGATTTTGCGTTCCTTACGCGGTTGGGTGATTTATGGGACCCCCTTGACAGTTTGCCTTGAATAAAACTCCTCCAGCAAGGCCCAACCTTGGTTTTACCATTTGCTACCACATATCCCCTTTTCCCTTGGGTTCTGCAGACTCAAGGGTCATCTTTATTTTAGACCCCCCGGGCCAGTGCTCCTTCGAGTGTTGGTCCGAACCGAGCAGCCTGCGGGGCCACCTCGGGGAAACTCGAGGTCTGGTTTTACTCGTAGCTTGACTTATCCGGTGTGCCCTGAGAACGAGATATGTGCAGCTCCTATCGGGATTTGTCGGCACATCGGGCGGCTTTGCTGGTCTTGTTTTACCATTGTCGAAATGTCTTGTAACCAGGATTCCGAGACTGATCGGGTCTTCCTGGGAGAAGGAATATCCTTCGTTGACCGTGAGAGCTTATAATGGGCTAAGTTGGGACACCCCTGCAGGGTATTATCTTTCGAAAGCCGTGCCCGCGGTTATGTGGCAGATGGGAATTTGTTAATATCCGGTTGTAGAGAACTTGACACTTGACCCTAATTAAAACACATCAACCGCGTGTGTAGCCGTGATAGTCTCTTCTCGGCGGAGTCCGGGAGGTGAACACGGTTTCTGGGTTATTTTGACGTAAGTAGGAGTTCAGGATCACTTCTTGATCATTACTAGTTGACGACCGTTCCGTTGCTTCTCTTCTCGCTCTTATTTGCGTATGTTAGCCACCATATATGCTTAATGCTTGCTGCAGCTCCACCCCACTACCCCCCTTTCCTACCCTTAAGCTTAAATAGTCTTGATCTCGCGGGTGTGAGATTGATGAGTCCTCGTGACTCACAGATACTTCCAAAACAGTTGCAGGTGCCGACGATTCCAGTGCAGATGACGCAACCGAGCTCAAGTGGGAGTTCGACGAAGACCTTGGTCGTTACTATGTTTCTTTCCATGTTGATCAGTAGTGGTGCCCAGTTGGGACGATCGGGGATCTAGCAGTTGGGTTGTCTTCTTTTATTTTGGTTCCGTAGTCGGACCTATGTGTGTATCTTGAATGATGTATGAATTCATTTATGTATTGTGTGAAGTGGCGATTGTAAGCCAACTCTGTATCCCATTCTTGTTCATTACATGGGATTGTGTGAAGATGACCCTTCTTGCGACAAAACCACAATGCGGTTATGCCTCTAAGTCGTGCCTCGACACGTGGGAGATATAGCCACATCGTGGGTGTTACATGTCGTTGGGTGGTCGCCGGAGAGGACAAGGTCGAGGTACGCGGCTAATTTCCTCCGCCATGGCTGCCCCTCTCTGTCTCTTTCCCGCTCACTTCCTCTCTTCACCTCTGGACGGATCTTTTCCTTTCCCTCCCGATCCCCGTTGCCTTCCCGCGCATGGTTGCTGGCACCCGTGCGCGCCAATTTTCTTAGTCCTAGGCGCGGGAGACCAAAGCCACCAACCCACGGCGTCCCGATTTAGACATGGCGATGAATATCACGTCACATGGATGACATGGGGACGCCATGTGGGTATGTCAGACGTCACATGCCAAAAATATGGACATCTGGGGCTAGGACCGCGCCACAACATTATGTCATCACTATAACCGACGCCATAAAAACATTCGTGATATTTATCATTATATAAATAAGTATGTGACATCTCTCTCATAGCAAAGAGGCGCTTTTCGCTATAAAATACACAAACATCCATTCCTTTTCTTCTTATCTTAAGAAAAAAACAATTCACTTTCTCGCTCTATCACCAGATGACACAACACTCACACTAACATCTCATTCCCTCGACCTACTCTCCTTGCCATGGCGTCGCCGCCACCACTGTTGTCTTCCCTCGATACAACGACATTCGACATGTACTTTCCTCTCACCGTAGTCTCCCCTTCCCTCCACTGTGTCGTCCGCCCCTTGCAATGTGTCCCAAGGAATGCACACCTTCGTAGTGTTTATGCAAAATGATACATATCATGTGATCCTTGGAATTCCATATTTAAGCACAATTATATTCTCACTTTAGCTATACGCAAGTCGCCTGAAAATTACTTTTGGGTCAGTCAATTTTTGGACTGTTGAATTCTACTTCAGATTCGTGCTCATATTTTTTTTCTGGGCTGGTCTATGCACTGCTTTTGGCTGTTTTTTCTTGACTGACCATATATTTTGGGTCAGTCGATTCCTTAGTGGGCTGAACCCATTACATGTGCGACCCAACCTTCCCCTTTCTCTCTTTATTTACATGTGCGTTTTTGCTTTTGTTTTCTGTTTTTCTTTATTAGTTGGTTCTCAGTTGTTTTTTTCTTTTGCGGCTATTTTAGGGTGTTTGATGAGTGTAAATGTATACACATAAAAACTATACAATATGTGTCAAAATTTCATTATTATATGACTATTGTTTCATATTAGAAAAGGTGCAATTTCAATGCAAACTCGTATGCAATTTCTTTTTGTCATTTTGTTTCTTCACAAAGGTTAATACCAACTAATTCATTCTTTATTAAAAACTTCAGTTCCTTTGACGATAGTGAAAGTACCACTAATTCATTCATACTAATGAAACTTCTTTTTGTATAAAAATCCACTTTTATATGTTCATTCTTGCATATATTTTTAAATCACAACTTTTATGTATATCATCTGCAAAATTTGTCATTGTTTGATTTAGTTTTTTTCTCATTTTCATTCTTCTTAAATGGTAATATCAACGCCCACCAATTCATTCTTCCTTCGAAAATTTCATTAGTTTGGTTTTGTTTTAGTATTTATTTCATTTTCTTTCTTCTTTAAAGGTCATACGAATGTCAATAATTCAACCGTACATAGGAAACTATATTTTTTTTGCAAAAAATTCACTTTCATATGCTTATTCTTGTGTATTTTTATAACGCGCATTTTTATGTATATCGTGTGTAAATTTTGTAATTGTCTGATTTAGATTTGTTTTTCTGTTTTTTTCTTCTTAAATCGTAATACCAATGTCACAAATTCATTCTTTCTTTGGAAATTTCACTACTTTGAGTCCGTTTTAGTATTTATTTCATCTTCTTTCTTATTGAAGGGCAATACAAAAGCCACTAATTCATTCTTTCATAGAAAACTTTATTATTTTGAATTTGTTTCAGTTTTGTTTTGTTTTGTTTCTTCGTTAAGGGTAATACCAATGCTAATAATTTATTGTCCCAGACATTATTTTTGATGTAACCTTCATTTGATTTTAATAAAGTGCACCCAAGGGCATTCCTCTAAAAAAATCATTTCTTCCTAGGAAACTTTCTTTTTTGTGAAAACTCCTTTATTATACGCATATTCTTGCATATTTTAGAATAGCGCAATTTCTGTGTAAATTGTGTGCAGATTTTTTCAGTATTTGTTTTCATTTTCGTTGTTCTTTAAGGTTAGTGGCAATTGCACTATTTCATTTTTTATAAATTTATTTTTTTATTTGTATTTACTCTTATTTTTTACCCTTTACTCTTTAAGGTGAAACCAACACAGGTGTTAGATTTTTAATTTAACAGTTCAAATTCTGGGTGAGACTTCATTTATTTTTCAATAGCCGCTTAAAGATGAAGAATGTTAGTGCAATCCTCAATTTGGGTCCAAAGTTGTGCGGCTTCTATAAGAACATTCAGTATGGCCTGTGTAATTTATCGAAAAAAAACTAATATTAAGTTGTCTAGTGTGATGATTAGTAGACATAAATGAGTTAGAAATATCAAATGTGGGTTTAAGTACCCCCCCCCCCCCCTCTCCTTTCTCTCCCTTCAAAATGATATATACATGTGTATAGTGTATGTATTGTATGCATGCATATAAAAATAAATATACATGTGTGACAGATTGCTCATATGATCGCTAACCGTTGCATGCAAATATGTGTGAGAGTGCTATTCTTCGGTCACCTATAAACGCTTTGAACACTATACTAGAGCAGTCTGTACCAACGTACAAGAGAGAGAAAAAATCTGACTTTGCAGTAGCACTTGACGGGGGCAGCCCATGGTCCAGCTTGATGGTAATTAAGGAGAACACACACATGCACTTGTGCAGACGTTACGGGGGCTGCTGCGGCCCGCTGCATGCAAATCGACTGAGCAAAAATTATGGTCAGTCAACTGACCCAAAAATTAAAAACAGTCACCTTGCACGTAGTCACTCCCTTATAGTCTAACAAACTGAGGCACCCAGCCAAACCAACAAAAATACACCAATTGAAGCTCCATATCAATTCAGCTAGCTCAAACCATCAATTAACTTGATGCTACATCACAATGATACAAATAATTCAACAGATACCTTTCAACTTGGAAAGAAAGATTCTTTTCTAGAAAACCATGGGTACTCGACCTTGATGAGCCTATCATGGCGATGAAACGACGCTCTCCACCTTGGGCACCTCAACTGGGCACCGGTGGATCTCCTCAATCCATGGGTTGTTGCGGGCTTCCTTTGACGGGTGAATGTCCTTGAGCGCGCGCCACACCGCGTTGTTACACTTGAACCCTGACCCGAAGGCGATCTGCCATGCACGGTGCCCGCGTCGGACGCGTCCCTTGGCCTCCGTGTATGCAAGCTCGTACCTGAGCAGGCTGCTCGACGTGTTCCCCCACCGGTTTAATGTCATCTTCGTAGGGTCCATGTGCCAGTCACTGAGCTCCAGGTTCTTCTCGATGGTGTCCAGCACCGCCCTGCCGCCAGCATGGATGCAGAAGTGCTCGAAGTCCATCTTGAAGTCCGGAATGTGGGGCTTCATCTTGAGACTAAAGATCTTCTTGCCGATGAGAGATATGAGGAAAAGGATCTGCTCGGACATGGGGAGAACGAGGGGGCCGAGCGTGGTGATGTTGGTCTTGAGGGCCGAGCCGGCGATGGCCATGAGGTCATTGGAGAGCGCGACGCCGACCCGGCCAGCCTTGTCCTCCTCCTGGAACACGCAGCGGTAGGCGCGGTCGTCGGCGCCGTGGTGCGTCCGCACGGTGTGCATGAGCTGGTACTTTGAGCGGCGCTTGTCGGCGGCGCGGTTGCTGAGGAGGATCGCCGCGCCGCCCATGCGGAAGAGGCAGTTGGACATGAGCATGGAGCGGTCGTTGCCCCAGTACCAATTCAGCGTGATGTTCTCCATGCTCACCACCAGCGCGTACGAGTTCCGGTGGACCTGCATGCATCCATTACAACATGGCAACTCCAATCAGAAGCAAATTAATCGGTCAACCAAATAAACACGTGCCTACTACTACTACTGCTACTAGACGTCTGCATGTGCATCCGTATTCACAACAGACAGCTATCGTCGACCAATAATTGGCCCTACTCATCAACACGAGATTTATTGGACGAGCTCTTCCTGTCAGCTAGCTGCCCTCATCAATGTTTACTAGTACTATTAGGACAAGTGGTGATCAGCTAGCTCGTCGATGGATCGATCGGTCCCTGGACACGTCAACGGTCTACCTAGCTATAGCCTGTAGGTGCTTAAACCACTCAAAGATGGGAAACACTGGCTGCATGGACCATTTCGGGAGGACAAGCGAATGAAACAGAAACACTAGCTCCCGAGCTGGTGCACCAACAGTACAGGTTTGGATCTGTGCACATAGGAATGCTACTAGACAGTGGTTGAGTGTTAGTTAATGAGATGTTATCATCTTAACAACAACGCCCCAAGCACACGCAAGGTGCGCAGGCCCACCAAAATGAAAAGATTAGTTCCTCAGGTGTGTAGTCAACAAATTAATCAAGGATGCAGATCTCTGTTCAGCGAGATTAAGATTCTGATTGCCACTGACTTACTACAATTACAAATAATACCTAAGGCATATGACATTAGTCTAAGTTACTCCTTCATGATGCAAAGTAACATGGTTGTGGTGTCACAGATGGCTTCATTTATTAGCTTGTAGACTTGTGTTCTTTTGAAAAGCGTGGTTTCATAGATGGCTTCATTTAGAGTAACATAATCTCTCCTCGTTCAATACATGCCACATAAGTAATTCTTTTTAAAATGCGCTACTCCCTCTGTCCACTTATATAGGATCCAATACGTTTTTTGAGGTTACCTTTGACCTTGGGTTAGTACAATGATATATGACATACTCCCTCCGTTCTAAATATAAGTCTTTCTAGACATTTCACTAGGTGACTACATACAGAGCAAAATGAGTGAATCTAAACTCTAAATATGTCTATATACATCTGTATGTAGTTCCGTAATGAAACCTCTAAAAAGACTTATATTTAGGAACGGAGGGAGTACATGTTACACAAAGCATATCATTAAATTCGTATATGAAAGAAGTCAAATGATATTGCTTTGTTTTTGTATATATGTTAATGTATTTGTATATAAATTTTATTGAAGTTTATAAATTTGACTTTGATCAAAGCTAATATACGAAGTAAATAAAAAATGGAGTGAGTACTACGCGTACCGCAGCAGCAGCGGATGTTGACGATGACAGTATGGGTATATAGGACATAAAAAGTACTATGAAAAGTCAAACCAAGTCAAAGTTTGCTTTTCCTTCTCAACAACCCACTGGGTACGATCCACGCCGTCCATCTACCCAACCATTGGCTGACGTGCGAGCACACCTGCGGTCGCTCAACCTCCCTAACCCATCGCCAAATTAACACTAGGCTACGTACTCGAGGAGGAGTCTCGAGTGGTATAAAAAAGGAAAAATTACCTGGAGCAGCTGCTTGGCCAGGTCGATGGAGATGAGCCCGGCGCTGCATCCCATGCCGCCGAGGTTGTAGCTGGCGACGTTACCGCGGAGCTTATAGTGGTTGACGACCATGGCGGAGAGCGACGGCGTCGGGTTGAAGAGGCTGCAGTTGACGACCACGACGCCGATGTCCCTGGCCCGCACCCCTGTCTTGGCGAGCAGGCTGTCGATGGCGCCGAACATAACAGCCTCCGCCTCCCGCCGCGCCTCCGCCATGCACGGGTTAGGGGGCGAGTTGAGCACCGCCGCCGGGAAGTAGGTCCCCTGCCCGAGCCCCGACCGCTCCAGGATCTTCCGCTGGAACGCCAGGTTGTCGTCGGTGAACGCCCCGGCCTTGCTGGACTGCCTCATGAAGGTCTCCCGGGTGACCACGTGGTCGGGCCCGGGCTTGTAGCACGCGAAGTCCAGCAGGTACACCGCGCGCGGCCGCCGCGCGAGGTAGGCCGTCGCGAGGGCCGTGGCGACGGACACGAGGGAGGCAGCGAGCTGGAGGTTGGCGAGGAGGTAGGCGCGCGCTGCCGCGAGGTCGGACGGGGTGAGACGGGACGCGCGGAGCGCCAACGCCGCGGCGAACGGGGCCAGCAGCACGTAGACCGCGTTGGACACCACGATGTGGTAGCCAAGCTTGAGGTGTCCCGGGCGGCAAGGTCCCTGACGCTTGCCATCGCCGCCGCCGCCGCCGGCCGTGGTTTCTTGGGCGGCGGCGCTCATGGTGGCGTACGTACGTAGCACCTTGGGCCGGCTAGCGTGCGTGCGTGGTGGCTGCGGTTGGTCGGGGTTGGGAAGTGTTTGTCCGGGATGCATGGGAGGGTGGGATCGGATCGGAAGCCATATATAGGGGCTAGCTGCGGTAAGCGGGAGGTGGGTGCAACCACCGGAGCCACCGGAGCTGAGCTACCATTAAGACGGAGGTGGAGCACAGGCAGGCAGCAGGGGAGGGAGAAGGAAGCGCGGGCCGGGATCGGTTTCGTGTTATAAATGTGAGACGCGTCGTGCCCGTGCACGAGTGGGTCTCGGTCGGCCGGGGTTGCGTAAATTAATATGGTTGGGATTTTTTTTAGGATATATACTCGTAGTAGTATATAGGAGAAATAAATGTGGTTGGGTTGGCGTTGGGGTACAGACGGAGACGCGATCGGACGCGTACTGCTTCGTACTACTACCTCCGCGCGTGAGTTCCTTTCGGTGGGCGCGGGCCTCTTTTCTTCATTATTATGACACGATGTGCTCCCTGCATCGTTGACCAAGGATCTGAGCTCAGGGATGCCACCACTTTTGATTGCATACTAGTGGCAGGGGCGCGCCTCCTCTGCTGACTGGGCGCACCAATCTTGCTGTTGCTCCTGAGGCGTCACTATGCTATGTCCTTTTCATGCAACTGTTGTTCAACTTATATAACGTTCTAAATTCTAGAAAGCAGAGCAATCCAACCCAAGTGACAGTACCATCTTATTGATGGGAAAAATAAGTTACAACAGTAAAAATGCATTGTTGGCGCAGTGCACATTCATAAAACACATCAGGTGTGCAAAGACAGGGGCATCATATATATGGATAAGCTTATATGAACAGAGATGCAGCATTCTTGCAGCTTAAATGACTGACTACAAAGAGAGGTGGTTCAAAAGAACCATGCACTGGCGAAAAGTAGATGCACAGTTCCAAGCATCATAAGGCACACTTTGCACCGCTTTTCACATCTGCTCCTCCTGGTACTACACGGCGTCGATAAGTATGTAGAGTGCTGGCCCCGATGTCGAGCTCGTGAAGGCTCAGACTGACCCTGCAGCTTGCACTGAAGAAAGATGGAAATAAGTTCGATCCTTGTAATAGCTTACAGATACCTGGGGTAAATACTTTAAAGCATTCTTGTTCATAAAGTGCATTCATTCTCAAATATAGGAAGACAAAGTACACAAGAAGCTTCATATCTCACTGGACAATTATGTGACCATGACAGCAAAATGTTCATAGGATTTCTCAGGTTTGGCATCCATCCAAGAATATTCAGAGTTCCAGTCAGGTCAGAGCTACACTTAATGCACTGAGCTAGCTAAAGTTCAGAAACATGGCATCTTGGATGGGTTCAACAGGTCAAAAGGTAAAGATTTGAAATTAAGATTCAAGATCAAATTATTATTTTCATTTGTCAGATACTTTTGTGGTAATTTCAGCATAAGAGGTGTGATGTACTGTTTGACCCCATTTTCCAGTAACCATCACTAAAGTTCCAAAATGAGAGACATTTGAGAACTGCTTCTTTTCTTAGCAGAAAGTCTCAAGTTACGTGTGACCTACCTAGTCGAGCAAGATGTTGAAGGCCTGCTTGTAGATCACCGGCAGGTTGGCGTCATGGAGAAAGTTAAGGCCCTTGGGCTGACGGCGATCTTCATCCTTATCATCCGCAGGAGGGAGCCATTTATACGTCAAGGAAATAGGATGTTTCAGGTCAGTTTCCTCCACATTGACCAAGAGTTGTACTAACTTGCAAGTACCAAGAAGCTGGTCGGACAAGTAAATTTTCAATCCAAAATATCCAGTATCCCTTTTTGGTAAATATCGAATATCTACATTCATCTGATTTTAGAAAGAGAAAGTGTAGTCCCTTTGGAAAGGAGAGAGAGTTCAGCCATCCTCTTGACTTGTGACTTATGGAAAAGAAAGTTCAGGGGACAAGAACAGTTCATCATCAATGGACCAGATGGCACTCGTCGTGCTCAGAATTCTGAATTACTCCCTCAAATCCATAGTAAGTGTCATGGTTTTAGTTCAAATTTTAATTGAAACCACGACACTTATTTTGTATTGGAGAGAGTAACATTTTTCTTTATCTTGCTGATCTCAAGAACCACCAAACATACTAATACTTGGAATGATCAATTGACAGCAGAAAGCGGTGAAGAACTCACTTTTGAAGAGGTGCGTCTCAAGGCTCCCAACGCTCATGAATTTGTACACCAACATCCGGTGTTCGTGCTCGTAGCACTACCCAGCCAATTACACCAGGTTCTTCTGCCTTAGTTGCCCAAGAAAGAAAACTTCAGCCTACAACAACAGAACCATATAAGCTAGTCATTCATCAGCCAGGCTTCGAAATTGATCTACCAATGATCTGATCATGCTGGCGCGTGCATTGCACTCTATTTCGCACTCACCAACCACTCTGTGGCTACTGCAGTTAGCATATGTGTAATGTATATGTACAGAGCATTATAATCAATATAATGAATGCCATTAATCCCTGAATTCCATCTGTTAAACAAGCAATTTATGTGCCATCCATCGAGTTTTGCACATCGGGAAAGACATCTAACTATGTATAGATTTAAGTGAATAGAAAAACACTGCAACGACAAACTGGCTCTTTGTAATGAAGGATACGTACCACTGTAATGGGTATATAGGAAAAAAAGGAACATTCTATCTGCTGGGGCACTCACAGGATGCCAACGGAAACAAAGTTTAAGATAACCACCCAATGTTTTTTTTCCCAGCATGTGCCAAGAATATTGAGAATGAAGAAATTCACAATTACTAACTATTTTCTTATAAAAACTTAACCACAAGGCAACATATCACAATTTGCAGCTTCAGTCAATTGCAAATCCATGATTACAAAAGAAAAATAGTAGTACTAATACTATAAAGCAGCCAAAAAATGATATTGAAGTGGACTTTCTGATGCCAATGTAAAGCATCGCATGCTATTTAGACAGAACACAGACATGACACTGCAGATGATACCTTGGCACAGTCTCCAAGCTAGGTCATGATACTAAGAGCAGCTTCAAACATCTCACCAAGTGTCTGTCAGCGTGACCTATCCAGAATTGAAAAAAAAAAGAAACAAAAAGAAGATGGTTCTGTTCAAGGTGTACATGTTAGATGAAGAAACAAAAGCTTCAATGGATAAGGCATTGCACCTTAGTCGCATAGCATGATGCACCAAAAAGTTCCAAGCCATCAGCAATGACCCCCCCTCTCCTTTAATCTTGGCTATGTCAGAAGCAAGCTGTACACAATCACAAGAGGCGACCAGCAGCAACGCACTTAAACCCTAATGAAGCTATATCAAGAAACAAATATAAAAAATGAGAAGCAACAACAGCAGCTCAAGAAATATAAATAAAAACAACTCTATAGGCAGAAGCCCGGTTGGTGTTGAAGCACCAAAAGGAAATTTTTACTTAGATGTAACCACATTAGGTAAGAAGAAAATTACCTCGCACTCTATTGAATCGAAGTGTAGTATTGATTTGTCCTCACTGAAGAAGCCAAGTCCTCCATCTGGACAAGGGCCTGCAGTAACAGCAACACCTAACTAAATATCTAAGAGTAAGATCTTGTTTGATGTATTTTAGAGAAGTTCAATTAGTGAAACTACAGAAGCAAAGGTCTGAAGCTTTTGGCATTCTAAAGGCCTTATGATTGTGCAAAACTTATACAATAACAAGAATTATGTAAACACACACCAACAGGAGATACAAACTAACAAAGGCATGCTAATTTTTTTGAAGGCGTTCATATTCTGAAGCATTAAAACAAGAATTTCAATGCTTTGATTCTACAAAGCATCAGATCGATGTGCACTAATCCAGCTGGGTTATTTTGTGTCAAATGAGGCGACCCTGTGAGATGCCAGGTTGGTCAGTGCCCATTCCGCTTGCTTTTTGGGTCATCGGTATGACATGCAGACGCAAGCGACAAATAACATTAAGTAGCTGAAATGCTCAGTCAGGCAGTAGTACTATGCTGACGAATTGGTTATACACATGGAAAGGGAGGCTCCATTCATATACTGGGTACAAATTTAGTGGCATGTAAAGGCAATTAGGCACAAATGCAATTAGCGATGCTGTGTTGAACCGTTACATCAAGGGCGAGCACTGTCCAAACAATACAAAGCAACAATAAGGACAAGTATACGATCCTTATCATCTGTAAATATATAATTACAAAGAGATAGAAGGACTGTTCTTCTATGTGAGCTTGTTTTCATGACGCCTGGCAGATAAAATCTTTTTTGTTGGCTTTGTGATTGTGATACACACTCAGGTTTCTATCAAACAATATCATCTTGGATAACGTCATAGACTAAGTCGGGTCTAGCTTATTCACAAAGAAAAAAAGAGAGTCAGGTCTAGCTTCATCATATGCCCAAGGACATATCATTTGGACATCAACAGTAGGTACAAGAAGATATCATACTTTGATCTAACCACAGCTAGCATCAATCATCAGGCCAACATTTCCTTGTGGTAATTGACAATTTTTATACTCAGATTTAACTTTGGGTGAGGTCTTATTAATCACACTTCTTTCTTGGCATTCAAGAAATATGAAATGGCAGCCATTGCCTTGCAGGAAGGGGTCAGCGGTGACGGGGCATATAGAACATGCTGAAACTTATCATACTACTAAGTTACCGACTAAGCCAACTAATTTATGGGTCGGTGCAAGAGAGCTAATTTAAATTAGGGATAAATTTGATGACAGAATTCTGAAGTCCCAATGGAATCAAGCGAAACTGACGAGAGGTTTGCAAGATCATCAATCCGTTTGTTTGGTGCAAGTTCCCTGAGCTAGTAAGGAACAGAGATTCGCAAGTAAAGAACAGAATGATCACCTCTAGCTTTGTGATCTGATATTTTCCAACATTTATCAATTTGTCATGCTTCCACACCAAATCGATTGGAGTCATCATCTTGTCCACTGTTGATACCTTTCAAATGCCCGACTTGCTACTGCGTGTCAATTACAATCACCGCAAACCAAATAAGCTGAATAGCAAAAAGAATCACAAACATTAGATAATACAAAATGCATAGGTCCAACATATCTATTAATTCATCCTGCCAGTACTGCATATACATGTTTAAAATCAATGACAGAGAAAGGACCAGAATACAATATCAGATACACGAGTATGTATGCGTGGGCTTATTCAGTCATGAATACATTAAAAAAATTAAGCATCGGCTAGAACCAATGCAAACATTCAGATATGTTCATGGTATTACAGAAAAAGAATAAAAAGGCTCCCTTTGGGAAACCAAATGGCCATGGCATGCTGCTCAAACCTGGGTAGGTCTCAAATTATATATGGTATGTTGCATCAGGAAAGAAACTGAGAAGGGACAAAGGGTGAGAGATACAAGGGAAGAGAAATCTCTATCAATGCGGAGCAGAGTTAGGAAAGTATTAAAACCCTCAGATAAGCAAAAATTCAGTATAAGTCGCATGCACTTCTGACAGTCAGGTTATTCTAACAAACTAACACCTCCTGTGTACTTTGTATATGCCCGGAGGAGAATAATCCATTAACACAAAAGGCAACACAGTTTATCCTATGTGTTACTATCTTGGCTCAATACATATGGCTGCCTCTTCAACAATCCACTTAAAGACGATCTGAATAATTTATAAAAATGGTACATATCAACCTAAATTGACACAATTTTGAAAATCATATTGGAAGGCATCAAAATGTTGTTGAATGAACCAAGCAGTGATAACCAGAATAAGACCAGACGGATTCGATCTCACCTTCTCTTCTCGCTTGGCGTTGGCGGGGACCAAGGAAACGGCGAGCTGCTGCTTCCTACTGGCATCCTCACCCATCTATGTGTCCCCCGCGGCGAAGGGCTAAGCGATGGCGACAGCGTCACAGATGGCTCGAAGGCAAGGATGACGGTGACGGCACAGTGGACTGCTCTGCAACGGCAGAGGAGTTTAACCTGTCGCGGCATCCTCCTCTAGCCGATGCATTGAACTCCACCAAAAATGCAACATCTTGAATAGCTCTTCACATTCAGGGGCAGTGCACATCCACACGCCTGTGCATATCCGTGTTAAACAATGGTTCACCTGAACATAGTATGCCATACACATTTTGTCAGTACATGAATCGGAACTTTATTTCTATGAGAATTAAATTACTGACATAGAACAAACATAATTTTGATGATATTGGCATATTGCAAATATGATTTACCAAAAGTATACCAGACACACTTAATGGTGTGGTCCCGACGTCACCCACACAGTAAACGGGTAAGAGGCCAAAGATGCAGATGCGGATACTGCCCGGGCGCAGGTTTACTGGATGTTGTTTGTGTCTGTGCATTTCTTAGCTTTGCTACTGGTGAGTAATTCCCCGCCTGCTCGCCTTGCACATTAAAGAAAAAACTTGGATAGATTTTCATGGTTATTTTCAAGGGAGATTCAGACTACATAGCATGCATCATCAGCACCCTCTAGGAAACACTTGGCTCCAAAAATGAACTGGGAGATAGGTAGAACATAACCTAAATCTTTTGCCCATATACATAACCTAACATTTTAGCGATAATTTTTTTAAGCAACCAAAGTTTGAAAAGCTAGCAAACTTCTTTGCCCAGAATCATCTAAAACTAACCCAACCAAATAGAATCTCACACAATTAGGCTACAGTCCAAAGAGAAAAGAGATCACCTCCTTCTTCCTTGTGAGGTTTCAGATCCTCCATGCCGAGTTCTTCAGCGGCGTGTTCCTCTCCTGCGGAATCCGAAGTACAGGGGGAATCAAGGAGTTAAGACTCTGAAGATTAAATGTCAAACCATCATCCAACACCTACAGGGGAGGGGGAGGGGGAGCGGAGGCACACCTGGACGATTTGCATGGCGTCTAGAGAAGAAGCTCCTCCTCGAGCACCTCCATCGCGAATCTATGGGGAAAAAATAGATCGTCGACGTGCTCCTCTCCCAGAGAAACAATGAGGATCTGCAACGGCGTCCCCTCCAATCGCTGCTAGCCCACAACATGTGCCTCATCAGTGGTGCTGCTTGCGCAGGTCACACCTGGCCATATCGTGCACCATCGCCCGCCTGAGAAGGAGACGAGGAAGCCATGGAGCTCGGCGACGTCGATGGAGACGTGATGGCCACTGATCTGGTAGGAGAAGCGTCTCCTCCTCTTGAAACCATGGAAGAGCACATCTTCCTCTTCTGACCTCCGTGGGGAGGAGGCCGCTGCATGGACCCGACTCTGCAGCTCCTCTTCATCTTGTTCGGCCACTGCAACCGCAGCGAGGAGGTCCGCGACTCGGAGCAACGACCGACGAGGAAAGACGCAGACGAGGGAGGCCGACGGCACGGGGAAGCCCGGAAGAGGAGGAGCCCGGAGCAGGTGCGGCGGCGCGAAGGGAATCGAGAGAGAGGAGAGGAGGCGGCGCCGTCAAAGAGAGAAGGGGCTGGTGCGGAGACCCCAGGCTAGGTCTGGCTCAATTGTGTCTCCGCTCGGTAGCATCCACCCTTTTTACCCCTTTCGTTTTTTTTCTGTCGCTAGCACAGTAAAAATCCATGCGGTGGCTAGCGCTAGGATGCGCCCTTTTGCCACCGTTGATGGGTTGTACTAGTGGTTGATGCGTTTTCTGAGAGGAAGGTGAGGCGGTGCCAAGTTGAGTACGCCCCTTTTACTTTCTTACCTATATTAAGTACTCCCCTTCCATCTATATAGGGCCTAATGTGTTTTTGAGACCGTCTTTGACTATTGATAAGACTAATAATACATGAGATGTATAATGTGAAAATTATATCATTGAAAGCTCTTTTCACGTACGAACAGTATGCTTTGTGTAACTTACATGTCATATATTATTGCTATAACACTTGGTCAAAGTTAGCCTTGAAAAATGATTAGGCCCTATATAGATGGAAGGGGGGAGTACTGTTATTGGATGAGAATCAGAGCAGTGCGGATGCAACACATTCAGAGAATGGACTGAAAGGACTGGATAATGCCAGGTAAAGGAACGACCCTTTCGGTTTTCTTTTTTTATCTGGATAACACATACATGCAATTCTTGATAAACTTAATATATTGATGCATCACATGAGAAACAAACTAAAATGCCATCACACGCAACACATAACAATATAATACCATCGACAGAAGCATCTTGCTGCATGGCAATATAAGATACTACAATAGAAATTGCCGCACATGTCGTCCCTGGCGGCGGCGTGTCTTTGATGCCTCCCTCCGATAGTGCGACGAGTACGAGAGGAGCAGGCCCACCTCATCCACCGTCACCTCATCTGTTGTGCGATTCATAAACAACAGCAGAAGGGAAAGCCTAAAATGTTTTCTTCAAACTAATAACTCAAAGTACTGAAGTAACCTATAAAATTCTTCTCGGGCAACTAAACTATCATATCTTTTAACCGCAAAGAGAAAAATGACAGTACACTATACCTTGACTATTGTATGCTACAAATATGGCTAGGACCATACATAATTACCAACATAAAAATCTTGGAGTGGTCACTTTCATGATATTCGTTGCACAACAAATAACTGATTTTAATCTTATTACTTGAGGCAAAAAAAATTGATGGTATATATGAAATATCAAGACTACATAGCTGATTTATCTGGACATCTGTATGTACGGAAGTTGGCATATATAAAACATTCAGAATGAGAATAATAGCTATTGATCTCAAAACTTAATCGGAAAACACAAACACGGTAATGCTAGCTAGTACCTTTGAAATGTAGAGAGGGGTATTCAAGATGGGAGGGGACTCATCATCAAATTGATCTATAAATGCATCATGGATGAACAACCTCGCTCTTCTTGTTTAATGAGACGGAAGTTCACATTCTGAAACTGCATGGACACTTGTTCAGTTCAATGCAAGACAAAAGTCACAACTCACAATCCTTTCAGCAAAAACCAATCAGAGGTAGCACACGTTATCTATCTATCTATCCTAGTTTTACTCGCACACTAAATCTATCTATCCCCTTTTTCTTTCGAGAGAATTCCATTTCCGCCTCGTCGATCGACACGGGGCCTACACGTACCACCTCGGTATTAACCACTTCCCCGATCTCACCAGGTAGGAGGTGGTGCTGTTATTTTACATTAATCTAGAAGCCATCTTGGTTGAAAGTTGCACCTTCCATTCGCTGTGTGAGCATAATATTAGTTGGTTCTTTTCTGCAACTGATTCTGAACTCACCAGATTTTTGCTAGCTGTTAGTAGGTAGAACATCATTTTAGATAGTTCTCCTTTCTTGCAACTCTTTGAATATGATTTGTGCGGCTTAGGAAAACAAATAAATTTAGATGGCCACATGCTAAGAAATTTTCACAGATAATTAATATATGGTAGATACTTGGAACTCTATCCAAAATACTGGAAATCATTTGAGTCAGTTTTGCACCTTACTCTCTTCTAACGCAAAAAAACACTAAAATAGATCTTTGTACCTTCGGTTAACAAAGAACCATTATTTATACTAATAAAGCATTTTCTTTCGAAAATAGACCATTGTATTTGTAAAATACAAAGGAGCATCTGTTGTACTTATGCAAGGCCTAGCTGTTATGCTGAAGCATAGTCTAATCAGACTGATGTTAATCAGGTAACGTGTGGCAAGCTACCATATTAATATTGTTCTGTATGTAATGTTTCACTTCCCAAACCTGGTTAAAAGAATCAACATTTGTGGCAGGGAGGGTAGATGTTGCTCTGACAAACCATCCTAGCCTTGTGGCCCTCCTGAAAGACAATGGAACAAATATTAACATGTTTTCTGCGAGGGCATCATAGGTAAGATAAGCTTGACAAAAAATCTTTAATTGTAGAACATGGCATATGTATCCTTTTTAACATAGTTGTACAAATCTAGTGAAAATAAAGCTCGACGCTATAATATGTATCCTTTTCACTAGAATCACCTTTCACGAAGATGGAATGAGGGAGGCCGAGGCGACCGGACTCCTCTCGCCGGTGGAGACCGGATCCCCTTCACCGGAGGTGCGGCCCCCATCAGGTGGCTACGTAGGGGAGATCCGGCCGTGTTCTCCCAGTGCCCTACCGGAGGCGCCGCCGGGAGGACAGGGGGGATCGCCGGGATCGGGCGGGGATCGCAGCGACTCTACGCAGAAGAAGATCGGGCGGGAGGAGCGAAGATGGATCCAATGGCGGGCGATGTTCTCTGCTGGGACGGATCCGGGTATCTGGACCGAGGGTCGTCTTCGTTTTTCTCCGCACTCAACTTGGCTGGCACTTCTCGATTTGGAGAACGACGTTCTTGCCGGCGAACCCTTTCCGAACGGCGGCATGCTCGAGGTAGGTTTTCAATTCAATTTTGATGCGTATGTAGTGGTTGTTGGCGAACGTGTGCAGATCGATTTGCGTCCTAAGGCGCCGGAGGTGGTCGATCTGACGGCACCGACGGCCTCTACACGACCGGGCGGACGATTTTGGGTATTTTTGGAGAGCGAGGACGAAGAACAGGTGGAGGTTCAGGTTCCCACAAGAACACTTGTGGCCTCGCAGGGTGCGCGTGTGTTGCCGGAGCCCAATGCCACAACACTTCGCCGTCGATCCAAAGTTCAAAACTTCCAAACCGCCGACGAAACCATGGATCGGACCAATTCCTAAGGTAATCCGTGAACCTGTAACTTTGTCAGATTTTTTGCCGGAAAACTAGACTATGGTCACGAGGAAGAAGAAGAAAGGAAAGATTATCCGGCCACCGCCGCCGCCAGGATCGCCGGTGGCGAGATCGGCGAGCGAGATTCGAGCAGCCAGAAGGGCTCGTTTGAATTCGTTATTGGGCCTTGGGCCTGCGGTGGATGTAGTACGGGACGCAGCGAAGGTCGTGGATTCTCTCGGTTTGGGCGAGGCCCAGCCAGAGGCCCAAGCCTCTCTGTATCCAAATCATGCGGACGTGCATGTATCGACGCTGCCAGGGAAACCGTCGATCGATTCTAGGGTTTTGACTTCGGGTTTTCCTTCGCTCGGCTCGGGACGGGCGAGGAGGGTCTCTCGCGCATGTGACATGTCAGGACGAGGGCCGCCGTCCGCTGCTGGCGCCGCTCCTACGGGAGGTACTGGTCGTGGTGCTCCTCCGGTTCTTGGTGCCGCCGCTGCGGGCGGTGTCGGTCGTAGCGTTCCGCTGATTGCTGGCGCTGGTGGCGCCGGCCGCGGCGTGTTGCCGGCTGGTGCGAATGGCAATGTCGGGCGCGGCGGACTGCATCTTCAGAGACCGTCGGCTATGGGGACGAAACCCAGAGCCGGAGCTGGCCGGGGTGCTCCGACCGCCCCGCGGCAGGGTGTGGCGGCCGATTCTGCCAGGTCTCAGGCGACGACGCACGCTGCTCTGTCCACTGTACGTCAGCAGGAGGATCCAACTCAGCCACCGGCAGCCAAGGCTCTGGCCCTCGGACGAGGTCGCGGGGCAAACGGGCGTGGTGGATATACTGGTTACAGTAGAGATGGAAAGAATTTCAACCGATACGGGCAGTGGGGAGATGACGGATACGATGCATATGGTGAGGGAATACACCGTGGATCTTCGTCCGGTGGCGGCCGGGGCTATACTCGATATTCTGATGAGGACGCGGGACAATTTCAAGGGCCGCCCGGTCATTTCGTTGAAGGTGTCGCCGGACCCAGGGATCGCTTCCGAGGTGGCTATCGTCGCGGTGGGAGAGGGAAACGGCCACCTCCGCCACGGCACTACCCACCGCCACCACCGCCAGCTATAGCGGAGGCTTCGGGCGAGGAGATCGAGCACGGGGCAGCTACGGTGGGAGATCCATCCACGTTACCCGCAGCGGCAGTTGATGCGGTTAGGGCTTTGGCAGCAGTGCAGGTTCCGGTGACTTCGGGAGGGACCAAACATCGGGAGGGCACGTCTGACAAAGGGTCGGAGAAAGCGGAGGGAGAGAAACTATCTAAGTGGGCGATTAAGAAGAAGAAGTTGCCTTGCTATAGATGTGGTGAGCCGGGTCACTTCGTGGCAGAGTGTACTAATGAGCTTTGCGAGTATTGTCTTCGTTCCCAGCATGTGACTGGGGAATGTCCTCTCCTCTCCGGTCCCAAGCCGGCCATTAACATTTTTGGGGTATGCTGTAAGGAGTTGATGTTTTTTGAGACACCGGAGGTCGATCCTCTACCACAGATGGTTGAGAGTTCTTTCCCGGTAGCTATCAGAGTTACTAATGGGCAGTTGACCGAAGCTCAGATTATCAGACAGTTACGTGAGTTAGTGTCGGGTAATCACCACTGGCTTCTGGAGCAGTTAGATGGTCAGTCTTATAAGGTTGATTGTCCCACTAAAGAGGATCAGATGCATTTTCTTAAGTGGGGTTTATGCCGAGTGACGAGTACAAACATTGTTATCGCTTTCGACGAGTGGAAGCAGGAGGAACCTGAAGGTACACCTCTACAGAAGGTATGGGTTCGCTTTTATGGGGTGCCACCTAAATATGTAAAACATTTTCTGATTGCTTGGAGTTTGGGTGGTCTCATTGGTAAGACAGAAAAGGTTGACATGCCTTTCACACGCGCACAAAATGCGGCGAGATTGTTGGTCAGTGTGGTGAGTGTTGAGCATATACCAGATGTGGTCAGCTGGACACATGCTGGAGTCACTTATATCTTAGAGCTCGAGATTGAGGATACTGCAGTCTCGGAGGAGGGAGATGGGCCACATGACATGGATACGACTGAGGGTGGTGGTGCACCCGGGAACCAGGAGAAGGGCGCCGATGATGCACTGCCGGAGTCGGATAAGGGGCCTACGCCAGATAAGGTAGCCAGTTCTACCAAACAGGCGCCCTCGTCCACTACTCCGGTGAACACGCTTCGTTTTGGTTCTTTTGCACCGGGGTCGGCTCCTAGCCGGTTATGGAGCACCAGGGTTGAGGCAGACGACCCGGCAGAGCTTGAGCTGCCACCAATGCCGAATCTAGTCGGCGATGTGACGTTTGCGGAGTCCACACCCGGGGCGCGGGCCGATTCTGAGAGGTTGGCTGCGGGAGGGGCGCCTGGACAGGAGGTTTGTGGCACTTCTCCCAGTTTGACGACTCCGGCCGATCTGGGGGTGAGGTGCGGGAAGGAGTCCCGTGCTATAACCCCCCCACAGGATCATATCTTCCGCAGTGGCGCGTCGGGGGTGAGATGCGGGAAGGAGTCCCGTGTCGCAACTCCTCCACTGTGTTGCATCGAGCAGGGTAGTCGAGGGACGGCGGTTTCCGCGGGTGCCAAGGGGGGCGGGATCTGGGAGCAGGCGTCTCCACGGTCCTTTTCCCCTATGGCACAGGCGGCGGAGGTCCACTCCACAGCGCCCTACCCTCCTTCACCGATGATAAGGGAGGGGCGTGGGAGTCCTGACCGCACCCTTGGCGGGAAGACCACAGAGGAGCTCATCGCCTTTGGCGGGATTGCGGATCCGGTGTCGGCTGGCAGGCGTGTCAGTAACCGGATCCAGGGACAGCCGGACGCGGACGACCTGCAGCTAGCGCGTGCCAAGAGGGCCGCCATGCTGCGTCATGCTGAGATCACAGCAGGTACGTCCTTTGATACAAGTTGTTCCATTTTATACTTCTCTGAGAATGAAATTGTTGATAAGGCAAACGACTTAGGCATTTCTGTGGGGTCAAATGAAACCGAGGTCGTCAAATCAGTTAACGATCTTTTAGACTTGGAAGCGGAGAGGGCTTCAGAGATCATTCATAATCTTGCCTCTGTCCAACCTTTGAATGATAATGACATGAATAATTTAGGCATTAATGATCTTACAAATATTTGTCATAATCTCTTACCGAGTGACGAGGCTGAAGAGGAGGAGGATGTAGAGAACACAGATACGGTCGAACCTCTCTTGAGGGAGGACGTACTATCTGTCATAGATGATTCTTTCGTACCGCAGGGTGTTGAGGAGAAGCCCAAACGACCCTGGAAGCGGAAAATTTATCCTACTTCGGCAGTACGTAGAAGTGCTAGAGTAAAACTTAAGAAAAAAATTCCATGATGATCTATGAAAGGACTCTTTTGGAATAGCAGAGGTCTAGCAGACTTGGCTAAACAAAGATTCTTAGCAGAGACAACTTTAGAGCATCACTTAGATTTCATTGCACTTTTAGAAACTGGACGAGATAATTTCACATCCCAATTTCTTCAAACCCTTTCCAGTGGTATCGACTTTGATTGGCACATTTTACCCCCTAGAGGAAGATCCGGCGGGATTTTACTAGGTGTACGGTGTGAGTCGTTAGAGGTGCTTAATGTGGTGCAGGGAGACTTTTCGGTTAAATTTAGGGTGCGATCAAAATTGGATGGGTTTCCGATGGTCGCTAGTTGCAGTATATGGGGCAGCGCAACCTGAATTTAAACCCGACTTTCTTGCCGATTTAGTGCGGATTTGTGGAGATGAGAATCTGCCATTACTAGTCGGGGGAGATTTTAATATCATTCGGAGAAGAGAAGAAAAGAATAATGACAATTTCGATGGCCGGTGGTCAATGATGTTTAACATGATTATCGAGAGTCTCAATTTGAGAGAAATTGAGCTCACCGGTAGACAGTTTACATGGGCTAATTCGTTACCTACTCCGACATATGAGAAGTTGGATAGGGTACTTGCTAGTGTGGAGTGGGAACAAAAATATCCCATGGTGTCGGTTCATGCGATGCAAAGAGCGATCTCGGACCATACACCACTCCTTTTATATTCGGGAGAGGCTACCCATGTTGCAAACAAAAATACCTTTTCCTTCGAGCAAAGTTGGTTTGAGCGAGAAGGATTTATGGAGATGATTGCACGCGAATGGGATTTACCAGTTATGGGTATGACGCATGTCGAGAGATGGCAGAATAAGATTAGACATCTCCGACAATTTCTGAGAGGTTGGGCCAGGAATGAGAGTGGGATTTATAAGAAGAAAAAAGAAAGTCTAACTCAACTCATTGAGGCACTAGATGTAAAAGCTGAAACAACTCTTCTTTCTGTGATTGAGCATCGCACCAAGTCAGAGGCCGAGCAAGGCCTACGTGCTCTCTTGAGAGAGGAGGAACTCAAGTGGGCGTTGTGTGCGAAATCGCTTAAAGTTGTACAAGGGGACAACAATACACAGTTCTTCCATATGATTGCAAATGGTAAACATAGGAAGAAGAAGATTATACAGCTTGAACAAGACGAAGGAACAATTGTGGGGCATGAAAATCTGAAATCATATATTTCCAATTACTATAAAAACCTTTTTGGGCCCCCGATTACTTCCACGGTGTCTCTTGATGAGTCGGTGATTGATGATATACCTCAATTACAAGCAGCGGAGAATGATATTCTCTCGGCACCGTTTACTGAAAAAGAAGTCCATCTGGCCATAACTCAAATGAAGCCGAATAAAGCACCGGGACCAGATGGGTTCCCAGCTGAATTCTATCAGAAATGTTGGCATATCATTAAAGATGATCTTATGCCTATGTTTCATGATTTTTTTGATGGCCATTTGGAGTTGTTTCACCTCAACTTTGGTACTATTACATTATTACCAAAGAGGAATGAGGCGGTCAGAATAGAACAATTTCGACCCATTTGCCTGCTGAATGTGAGTTTTAAATTTTTTACAAAGGTAGGAACCAATAGATTGACGCAAGTTGCTCACTCAGTGGTTCAACCTAGTCAGACAGCTTTCATGTCTGGACGACACATACTCGAAGGAGTGGTTGTCTTGCATGAAACACTCCATGAAATTCATTCAAAGAAACTGGACGGGGTTATCTTAAAAGTGGATTTCGAGAAGGCTTATGATAAAGTTAAATGGCCCTTTCTTCAGCAGGCAATGCGTATGAAGGGTTTTAGTGAACGCTGGAGGCACCAGGTGAATACTCAAGTCCAGAAAGGTAGTGTCGGAATTAAAGTGAACGATGACATCGGTCACTACTTCCAGACGCATAAGGGGTTGAGACAAGGGGATTCCATGTCACCTCTTCTGTTCAATATTGTGGCAGATATGTTGGCCGTCATTATTGGCAGGGCCAAGCAACATGGCCATGTAGAAGGTCTAGTTCCTCATCTGATTGATGGAGGAGTGTCCATTCTACAATACGCTGATGACACTATCCTTTTCATGGAACATGACATGGCTAAGGCACGTAATATGAAACTTATCCTATGTCTATTCGAACAATTGTCTGGATTAAAAATTAATTTTCATAAGAGTGAGGTGTTCTGCTTTGGGAAGGCTGAAGAAGAGGAACATACTTACAGACAATTGTTTGGATGCGAAATAGGTGTTTTACCATTCAGTTACTTGGGTATTCCGATTCATCACCATAAACTCTCCAATAAGGAATGGAAATGTATTGAAGAACGAATTGAAAAGAAACTCAGCTGTTGGAAGGGTAAGCTGATGTCATATGGAGGTCGACTAGTTTTGATTAACTCCGTATTGACTAGCATGCCAATGTTTTTACTTTCGTTCTTCGAAATTCCGAAAGGGGTCCGCAAGAGGCTTGATTTCTTTCGATCTCGTTTCTTTTGGCAATCTGAGGAGTCCAAGAGGAAGTACCGTCTCGCACGATGGGATATCCTTTGTCGACCTAAAGACCAAGGGGGGCTCGGTATTGAGAATTTGGAAGTTAAGAATAAATGCCTTATGAGCAAATGGTTGTATAGGTTAGAGACAGAGCCGGAGGGCATGTGGTCTCAAATCCTATGCAATAAATACTTGCACTCGAAAACTCTAGCCCAGGTTACTATCAGACCGAATGATTCACCGTTCTGGAAGGGACTTATGAGAACGAAAGATTTGTTCTTCCGTAGGATCAAATTCGTGATTGGCAACGGGATGTCAACAAGATTTTGGGAGGACACGTGGCTAGGAGAGACACCTCTGGCCTTACAATACCCTACCCTTTACAATATTGTGCAACGTAAGGAAGATTACGTAGGTATTGTCTTTCAAAATATTCCCTTGAACATCCAGTTCCGACGTACGTTAGTGGGGGAGAGATGGACAGCCTGGATGCACCTGGTTCGGAGATTGATCGAAGTTCGACTCTCCAACAGGCCAGACTCCATGCACTGGATGTTAACTAAAAATGGGATATTTACGGTGAAATCATTTTATATGGATTTGATTAATTCTGGCCCCCTCTCAAGATCACTTCATATTTGGAAGATTAAGGTTCCTTTGCGGATTAAAATTTTCATGTGGTTTGTTCACAAGCAAGTAATACTCACAAAGGATAACCTAATTAAGAGGCGATGGGTAGGAAATGCGCGGTGTTGTTTCTGTGCTCAAGACGAGACAATACAACATTTATTTATTGAATGCCCACTTGCCAAGTTACTTTGGAGAACGATTCATATAGCTTTTAATATCACCCCCCTATAGATATTGCGTCTTTGTTTGGGACGTGGTTAGCTGGGGTTGAACAGGTCACGGCAGCTCGTATTCGGATTGGAATATGTGCGTTATTATGGGCTATATGGAATTGCAGAAACGATGTGATATTCACCAGACAACACAACTTAACTTTTTTGCAGGTTATCTTCAGAGCTACAGCTTGGATCCGTACGTGGTCCTTACTCACTCCTATGGACTCCAGGGAGCCTTTGGTTACTGGGTGCAACCAATGGGAGATGGTGGCTCGGGCTATATTCAACCGGTTCGGATGGCGGTCGCATAACAGGATAGGAGTCTAGAGAGATTGTCCTCATTATTACCATACCGGTTGTCTTTGTCCGCTTGTACTTTTCAGTTTTTATGCCTTGTGCTCTGCTCCGTTTGCGAGCTGTAAGACCTTTGTGGTGATACTTTCGGGATTTTTAATAAAAGGGCTGCATGCATCATTATGATGCAGAGGCCGGGGTATACCTCCATTTCCAAAAAAAATAATATGCTCACATGAAGGCTGGAATGCTGGAAGCTCTGGTAGCTTATCAAATCAAAGCATACAAATTCAATATTGTAATTGATACAAATGTAGTGGACATAAACCTAGGGTACTATGCCGACATAATAATAAGAAAAATAAGATAAATGGGAGAATCACCTCAAACGACACCTTACTCACAAGCTTACCAACAAGGGCATAACCTGAATCTGTAGGAGGACGACAACAAGAAAGATAAGTAAGTCCCCAGAGCAGGTGCACCAAAACAAAGTTCAAGATAAAAATATAAATGGAGGAAAAAAGGTGTGAGTGTGACCCTATCCATTACTCACATCTAACACACAGAATAAATATTCAACTGCCATGGTAGTCACAGTAACTCAATACATTTATACTGAAAATAACAGAGCAAATGCAACCAAGTATCTAAGAATCGGGCAATCACTATTTTACCCAAGGGAGAGGATCTGCAATTAATTGTTTGAATTTTTTTGTTGGCTTTGATTGCCATGTTTGAAACAATAACTAACACACAAGTGACTGGTATATCTCTCTTCTTCTTATAAACGGGCACTTCACTAATTCAATTCTCCAGAATTAAAATAACCAGATATATGCAAACCAAAACACATAGAAATACTACACAACAGTTTTTTCCAAAGGTGAACCATAATGCATAGAAATGGGAGCGAAGAAAGTGAACATATACCTATGAACACATAAATATCTCATTAGCAGCTGGAAAGAAGCCACTCTCTATAGCTTCTAGCCATATGTATCCTGGGTGGACGCCTTAGTTTTGAGCAAATCTTTCAGTCCATCACAACTTCTTCAGTTTTTCATTGTAAAACCTGCATGGAGCAGGCTAGCATAACTACCAAGTTATTTGGAAGCAACAAGAAAGGAAATAAATGTGAAAATTGACCATTTTCTTGCTTCTGATTTAAAGTCAGGAGTTTTTGCATCTCATATTCTTTCCATGTGCCTTCCTTCTTCAGCTAGTTAATATAAACACACCATTCTCACCATAAGTCCTTGAAGAAACCACGAGTTTACAAAAAAAGACCTACAAACAGTCAAAGAGTGACCTGAAGCACTTCCTTTTCACAAGTAGCCTCCAAGGTCTAATGCATTTCTATTTTTCAGTGGTGATCATGGTCAATAATCTCTGAATTTTACACATTATTTCTACAAACTGATATTCATTGTAACATATAAATAGATAAGTAATCATCTCTTCAACTTTGAAACTCAAAAGTAAGGTACAGATTAACATCCTACAGGATGATCATTAGTAATAGGAATAGCTATAGGCATCTACATATTTATTGGTTAAAACACCATGAGAATATGAGTAAGTGGGCTTCGACCCAAAGACATTTTTTCTCGCATCATCCACTGCACTGATTGCCTTCTATGTATCTGTCTGTAGCATATTTGCTAGCCCTGAAATTGGTAGGGAAATTTTTAAGACGCAAACTATGATAGAAAAGCATGAAGCATAGTACAACAGTGTTAGCTCACCCCCTTCGTATGATCTCTGGTCAATGTCAAAGCTGATCATCTTTTATTTCAAAGGCAAGTTCTTCTGCAAAAATCATCATTGAAGAAATCATATCACAAATTTGTGAAACTGATTTGTAGTGTGTACAGCAAGAACAAGGAAAAAAGGACCATAAATGGGCATCCAGCAGCTGATTTTCATTACCTTTTAAACACATTATCCATGAAGGGGTTAATACTGCCATCACATATCATGGCTATAACATGCCTATAAATTCATACAACAGTGCACTAGTGCAAAACCGGGATGTATCACCGGTTCGTAAGGGCCTTTAGTGCCGGTTCCGCAACCGGCACTAAAGAGTGGGGACTAAAGGTCCCCCCTTTAGTGCCGGTTCGGCACGAAACCGGCACTAAAATGCACCCACGTGGCACGAGCCGGCGCCGGGGGCGGGGAGCCCTTTAATTTTTATTTTTTATTTGAGGGGGTTTTGGTTTTATTTTTTATTTTTCCTTTAATTTTGTTTTTTCCATTTAATATTTGTTTGTTTGCTGGTATTTTACGATACTACATATTGTACACGTTATATATATATATATTATATATATATATATATATATATATATATATATATATATATCATCGAATGTCTCACAACAACCACCATTATTCACACATACACATGCATGTATATATTTATACAATTAGGTATATATACAATTTCTCCTACATGTTGCCTTGGTGCCTTCGGAGCACGATGATAAGTGGTTCATGGGGGCGGTAGCGGGTAATAGTATTCTCCTTTCGGATCTATGACCTGGTCGAGCAAAAATCCCGCTATTTCCTCTTGAAGTGCTCGTATGCGCTCCGTTGGTAGGAGCTTCTCCCGCACGTCATGGAACTGTTAAGAAGGAGATCAATATGCATGCATGTGTATTAGTTGTGTGACTAGATATCGATAATCATGTAAAAATTGTGAATAGTGTTCTGTGAAACGTACCCATTGCTGTCTACCAGATCTGCTCCTTTCGGACGCCATCATGCGAATGTTCTCGCAAACGTAGAATGCACACACATTAGTCCCCGGCGCCTGCTTCAGGGCCTTTACGAGAATTGAATTTAATTAGGTAATAATTAATCAAGCACGATAATTAATTAATGGTATTGAAACAAGAATTAAAGAGATGGTAGCTAGCTAGCTAGTACTACTTAATTACTTACAGTGGGTCGATACGAAAACAGCTTTTCTGCCCATTTTCCTGGAGTCACCTTGATGAACTTTGCCCAAGCCCTGCCCGCCAGCAAAGAAAATTAATAAAGGGGTTATTAAATAGTTCATATCAGGAAATGACGAACTAAATAGGCCGAGATATAGTTAATAATGATTGAAATTACCTGTTGATTACCCCCTTCAAGATGGTGTAGTCACTTTCTTTTTTAGGTAGTGAGTCCAGTACTTCAACTTTTCCTTCTTCAACTTTAATGTCTAACAAGATCCAGTGGAAACTGCATGCGCACACGTTTGCATATCTTAATTAAGCGGGCATGTGCATAACACTAATCAACTACCCCAAACCCTATACACTTAATTATTAACATCTAGCTAGCTAGTAAGCAAAAACAGATTTTGTAGTACAAGACAGTGTGCCTCACAGGAAGTTGTAAGGAAGTAGTATATCTTCATTGGTATCGAGGCGCTTCAAGAACTCTAGCATTTTATTCTCTACATCTTGTCTATACCATTCCAATTTCCATGTGTATTCATTAACGGTATTTGGGTCAATGAACCCAATGCCATAGCGTCCAGCTTTTTTCATTTCATCGATCTTCATCCTGCATAATACCACAGAAAAGAATATAGTGAGGATAATTACAGGTAATGATCGATCAATGAGCACTAAAGCTAGCTTGAGACTTAAATTACAGAAAGAAATTACTTACAGACAATAGCAACTGACGATAGATTTGTCGAGTGCATCTTGATTGAATAACTGAAATAGTTCTGAATACTCAACGGACAGAGCTAGCTTATGGAAGTAATGCTCTTCCTTGACTTTCACCATGAGGGACTCTCGATTGGAACTCTTGGTAATGTTCATGTACCACTGATGCAATTCATACATTCTCGTTGGGAGGTTCTTGACCTCCTCGGGCTCGACCAAAGGTTGGCCCCGGACATATTTCCATTTTATTTCCTCCTCTCTAAGCGGAGACATGAGCTCGATGTCGAGGAGTTGTCCAACACTGATATTGAGCATTTTAGCCTGGCTTATATGCTCCTCGGTTATTACCAGATTGTTCAGCTGGGGAACGGTTTGCCCACAATAATATAGGGCGCGTGTACTCTCATGTGTTGTTGGCACAACAAGCGGGGGGATCGATTGCGCCGCCTGTTCTCCTAGCTGGGGAACAGTTTTCCCGCATTTTTTGCCAGCTGCTTTTTGGCTCGAGCTCGCGCTCGCTTCCTTCTGTAGTTGTGCTCAATGTTACTTCCTGATTTGGCGCTCATAGTCTGAGTCAACAGGCTTGGGAGCTGGTGGTCTAGCCATACGAATGAAGTGGTCAATCTTTTCCTCAGGCACTTTCTCCCTTGGCGGCGGTGCCGGTTTCGGTCCAAAATGGGCGTCCAGTTGGGCCTGCACTATGGCTGCGTTTTGCTCCACGGTCATGTCGTAAGGCCTCTGAGGAAGAGGAGTGAGGCTTGGACCATATTTATATCGCTTGCCTCCACCTGTACCTCCTGTACTACCTTGACTCGTACCGCTACGCACCATAGCTGTGGCGACTCTCTTCTGTGATTGCTGAGGCGGCGGAGACGGCTGACGTGGCTGAGTTGGAGCAGGAGTCTGCTCACGCATTGGTGGACTTGGAGGAGCGGGAGTCTGCTGACACGGTGGCGGACTTCGAGGAGGAGTCGGCTCACGCGTTCGTGGACTTGGAGGTGCGGGAGTCTGCTGACACGGTGGCGGACTTCGAGGAGGAGTCGGCTCACGCGTTCGTGGACTTGGAGGAGCGGGAGTCTGCTGACTCGGTGGCGGACTTCGAGGAGGAGTCGGCTGACGCGGTGTCGGTGGCCTTCGAAAGATGATGCAATTCTTTCTCCATAGGATGATACGATGTATGGCCTCTCCCAGTGTGTGCTCGTCGTCACCTCCAGGAATGTCAAGCTCTAGCCCCGAATATTGGTCCACCACCTCATCAACCAAGACACGATCATAGCCCGCTCGAATCGGATTGCAATGGAAGGTTGCTTCGGGGGTATTAGTAAAAGCAACGGCGTCCGCCACCTTCATGGATATGTTCTTCATTTTGAAGTGTAGCTCACAGTTAGTGTTCTCTATGATGTCATCCACAGGGTATCTATCCAGCAGTGCGTCGCCCGGGGCGGAACCAACACTGCTTCTCGGCATGGATGGGACGGTGCTATCCAATGTTGGATCATCCACTAGCTGTTGCCGCTGCTGAGACCCCCTTTCCTGGCTAAGTGAGTCGATCTGCTGCTGCTGCCGCTGGAATTTGAGTGCCAAGTCCGCGTGCGCTGATTCTAGGCCTTGAAGGCGATCTTCTTCCTGCTTCCTCTGCTCCTCCTCCAACTTCCTCTTCTTCTCCTCCTCCATCTTCCTTCTTGCACGGCTTCTGTAGTCGGCGTTCCAGTCTGAAAAGCCCTCATACCACGGAACAACGCCCTTGCCTCGTGTTCTTCCCGGGTGTTCAAGATTTCCCAGGGCACGCGTAAGCTCGTCGTTCTCTCTGTTGGGCGTGAACACCCCCTTTCGAGCATCTTCTATTGCGTCAAGTAACTTTTGTTCAGCTCCTTTTAGACTTGCCTTCTTCGAAACCAGGCCTGTCTTCGGGTCCAATGCCCCCCCATGCGCATAGAACCAAGTTCTGCAATTGGTGGGCCAGCTCCTAGTAACTGGAGTGACCCCTGCATCCACCATGTCTTGCTCAGACTTATCCCACTTAGGCATTGCCACCGCGTAGCCACCTGGCCCCAGCCTATGGAACTGCGTCTTTTTTGCGGCATTGGCCTTGTTTTTTCTTGACCGTTCCTTAGATAATTCTGATTCCTTGAATTTCACGAAAGCGTGCCAGTGTTCTCTTTGCTTCTCCAGTGTTCCCTTGAATTCTGGAGTCTTCTTTTCTGCAGTGACGTAGTTGGCCCATACAGTTTTCTTGTGGGTGTTGAATGCAACTGCCATCTTCCTAAGAGCAGCATCCTTGACTTTCTGCATCTACATCAGTGAAATGATCTGGTAGGGTGAAATGTTCCATCAGAGATTCCCAAAGCATTTTTTTTGCTCTGCCGTCGACCCAAGTAACATGTGGACGTTTATTTCTTGGCTCTTTCCATTCTTGAATGGAGATCGGGAGTTGGTCCTTCACAAGAACTCCGCACTGATGAACGAACTTGTTCACAATGTTCTTAGGCATGAGGGGTTCGCCATTAGCTTCGGTGGAACCAGGGGTTACCTCCAGTTCGTTGGGGGTGCCGTGTCTCGTCACGGCGCTGCGCAACGTACGGCTACCCAAGGATTTCAAAGGCCCACGTAAAGTGCCGAATTACACTGCCGATTTATCCCCCGAGTCATGGGTTGAAAGTTATGAGATGGCGATGGAGATGCTGGATGTGGATAATGCGGCGTGTGCTAAATACTTCACCATGATGTTGGAAGAAACGGCACGCACTTGGTTGAAAAACTTACCAGCTAACTCTATTGGGTCATGGGCCGAGTTAAGGGCCCGGTTTATTCAGAATTTCAAAGACACATGCAAGCAGCCCATGTCAATTGTGGACTTGGTTGCCTGTGTTCAGGAGGAAGGAGAATCAACAACCCATTGGGTGCGCCGGCTTTCGGAAATTTTGCATTCATCAGACCGCATCAACGCTGATACAGCAGTTTTAATGTTGGAAGGCAATTGCCGGTTTACGCCTCTGAAGTTGAAGTTGGGACGGCTCAAACGCCACTGCAATGACATGGGGACTCTTATGGCAGCCTTGGTGAAGTATGCCGACTCTGATAGTACCAAGGACCCTGAATCTGATGACGACAAGACAGGAAAGGGAAAGAAGGGCGGCAGCACCAAAGGGCAGCAGCATAACCCGGCGGGTCATGGAAACAGCGGTAAGCGTAAGGCGGATAACACTTTAGATTTTGTGGCTAATACCAATGCGCAGGGTAATGGTCAGCGTCGTAAGGGTAAACCGCCCCCGCGTGGAGGAGAACCAAGTCCCAATCTGGAGCGCCTGTCTTACCTGTTGAACCAGCCTTGCCCAAAGCACGGATCGCGGGACAAGCCGGCAACACACCTCTGGAAGGATTGTTATATTATGTGGTCACCACGCCGGTTCAAAGTCCCTGGTAGCTATTCGTCATGGCTTCTATTGGCTGACGGCTCATGCTGATGCAGAAGACTTGGTGAAAAAGTGCAACGGTTGTCAGAAATTTTCACGCCGAGCCCATGTTCCGGCCCAGGAATTGAGGATGATTCCAATCACTTGGCCGTTTGCAACTTGGGGACTGGATATGGTTGCCCCCTTTAAGAGATCCAAGGACAAGAAGACCCACCTTTTGGTGGCGGTTGATAAGTTCACTAAGTGGGTGGAGGCAGAGCCAGTCAGTAAGTGTGATGCAGCTACGACGGTTCAATTCATCAAGAAGGTGATTTTCCGGTTTGGCTTTCCACACAGCATTATAACTGATAATGGTACCAATTTGTCCAAAGGTGCTATGAAGGAGTTCTATCAACGTGAGCACATCCGGCTTGACGTATCATCAGTGGCTCACCCCCAGTTTAATGGTCAAGCGGAGAGAGCCAATCAAGAGATCTTGAGAGGCATCAAACCCCGACTTATGGTTCCTTTGGAACGGACGCCGGGTTGTTGGGTGGAAGAGTTACCTTCTGTGTTGTGGAGCATCAATACCACGCCCAACAGATCCACGGGTTACACGCCTTTTTTCATGGTTTATGGAGCGGAGGCGGTTCTCCCTAGTGACATCCGTCATGACTCGCCTCGTGTGGTAGCGTATGTCGAAGCTGACAATGAGAAGGCACGGCAGATAGCACTTGACCTGTTAGATGAGGAGCATGACATTGCAGCAGCCCGTTCGGCGATTTATCAGCAAGATCTGCGTTGTTATCACATCCGCCGAGTTAGAACCAGAACTTTTCAAGAAGGCGTTTGGGTGCTCTGACTAATCCAGGATCAGACTGATATGCACAAGTTATCCCCGCCTTGGGAAGGACCCTTTGTGGTCAGCAAGAATCTGCTTAACGGGTCATACTACCTTATAGATGTTCGAGAGCACAAAGACTCACGTAAATCGAAGGAGGAGACCCACCGGCCGTGGAATATCACTCATCTTCGGCCTTACTATACTTGAGCCATAGGCTCTGCTCATGTACATAGTTATGACAATGTATATATTATGATCAATATAATAAACCGGAGCCTCAGCTAAAGCGGGGTATCTGTTGTTTTTCTTACATCATGTGTGGTTACATGGGGGCTTCTGTTTATAAAGCGGCGTCCGGTTTACCCCTTGATTCAGCTTATACAGCCTTATATAAAATTCACTTGGGGGCTTGGTCGTACTCGAACCATAGCTACACCTCTTGATCGGCGCAAGGCCACCAGAAAAATCACTTGGGGGCTTGGTCGTACTCGAACCATAGCTACACCTCTTGATCAGCGCAAGGCCACCAGAAAAATCACTTGGGGGCTTGGTCGTGTCCGAACCATAGCTACACCAGAAAACTACTTAGGGGCCAAAGAGAGTGTTCCAAAAGAACAACTCAAACATAGGCACCCACTGAGCACAGCTCAAAATATTGCTTGGGGATTCTTTGCTATCGCAATGAACAAAGAATCTACACTTGTAATAGGCTATCAAGCCACGGCTTGGAAGCCTGGTGTATACACCTAAAACCCTGGGTTAGCCTGCCTTTTTTAAGTAAGTCACTCCGTCCAGGTAAACCTGGTATGACCCACCGAACTTTGACAAGTCAATCTCATAAGACCCTGAACTTGTCAAAGTTAAAATGATGATTGGTTAAAGATTGAGGACCATCTTAAAAGGCTTTGTAAAATGGTTTAACTCAGCAGCCTGGCAGCCCATGAAAAGCCTCGAATTTGGGGCCTGACAGCCCGTGAAAAGCCTCGACTACAAGTTTTCATATGCTTTTATTTGCCAAGTTTTTCTCCTTTGATGAGATTTATGATGTTTTTGATAAACCGACATTCATTAACCCGGTTCGGCTTTCAACTACAAAGTTGTCAGTACATGATCACTTATAATCCGGAGTTTATTAACCCGGTCTGGTTTCGATTATAGGTCGCCAATATTGAATATGGAAAAACCGGTGTTTATCACAACCAGGTACGGTTTTATCATAAACCGGCACAGTATGAAAGGAGTTATCATTACTCAAGATTGGGGTTATCACCCTCACTACAAAAGTTGGTCAACCAACATTGTGATTCAAGGTCACAGGTATCATTTATTTTCATATTTGATTATCTTTTTACAGCCTTGGTTATCAACCCTGGCTAGGTGTTTGGGCATCATGACCCGTCCGACGATAAACCGCCAGGACACTTTCAACTTCTTGTATGCGGGAGCAGCTACAGATTTTGAACGTCATATATCTTAAGCATGACGGATTAACATGTGTTAGGCAAAATAAATATGCACGAAGGCATAACTGACCAAGTGTTTGAGCCAGCCTATTACAAGGCGTTTTAGTGTGATGTCTACTACACAACCTTCTTCTTGTAGACGTTGTTGGGCCTCCAAGTGCAAAGGTTTGTAGGACAGTAGCAAATTTCCCTCAAGTGGATGACCTAAGGTTTATCAATCTGTGGGAGGCGTAGGATGAAGATGGTCTCTTTGAAACAACCCTGCAACCAAATAACAAAGAGTCTCTTGTGTCCCCAACACACCCAATACAATGATAAATTGTATAGGTGCACTAGTTCGGCGAAGAGATGGTGATACAAGTGCAATATGGATGATAGAGATGAGTATTTGTAATCTGAAAATATAAAAAACAGCAAGGTAACTAATGATAAAAGTGAGCGTAAACGGTATTGCAATGCTAGGAAACAAGGCCTGGGGTTCATACTTTCACTAGTGCAAGTTCTGTCAACAATAATAACATAACTGGATCATATAACTATCCCTCAACATGCAACAAAGAGTCACTCGAAAGTCACTAATAGCGGAGAACAAACGAAGAGATTATTGTAGGGTACGAAACCACCTCAAAGTTATCCTTTTTGATCGATCTATTCAAGAGTCCGTAGTAAAATATGATGAAGCTATTCTTTCCGTTCGATCTATCTTAGAGTTCGTACTAGAATAACACCTTAAGACACATATCAACCAAAACCCTAATGTCACCTAGATACTCCAATGTCACCTCAAGTATCCGTGGGTATGATTATACGATATGCATCACACAATCTCAGATTCATCTATTCAACCAACACAAAGTGCTTCAAAGAGTGCCCCAAAGTTTCTACCGGAGAGTCAAGACGAAAACGTGTGCCAACCCCTATGCATAGGTTCATGGGCGGAACCCGCAAGTTGATCACCAAAACATACATCAAGTGGATCACGTGATATCCCATTGTCACCACAGATAAGCACGGCAAGACATACATCAAGTGTTCTCAAATCCTTAAAGACTCAATCCGATAAGATAACTTCAAAGGGAAAACTCAATCCATTACAAGAGAATAGAGGGGGAGAAACATCATAAGATCCAACTATAATAGCAAAGCTCGCGATACATCAAGATCGTACCACCTCACGAACACGAGAGAGAGAGAGAGAGATCAAACACATAGCTACTGGTACATACCCTCAGCCCCGAGGGTGCACTACTCCCTCCTCGTCATGGAGAGCGCCGGGATGATGAAGATGGCCACCGGTGAGGGTTCCCCCCTCCGGCAGGGTGCCGGAAAAGGGTCCCGATTGGTTTTTGGTGGCTACAGAGGCTTGCGGCGGCGGAACTCTCGATCTATTTTGTTCTCCAAAGTTTTTAGGGTATATGGATATATATAGGCGAAAGAAGTCGGTCAGGGGAGCCACGACGGGCCCACGAGGGTGGAGGGCGCGCCCCCTGCCTCGTGCCTTCCTCGTTGCTTCCCTTATGTGCACTCCAAGTCTTCTGGGTTGCTTCCGTTCCAAAAATAACTCTCCCGAAGGTTTCATTCCGTTTGGACTCCGTTTGATATTCCTTTTCTGCGAAACACTGAAAAAAGGGAAAAACAGGAACTGGCACTGGGCTCTGGGTTAATAGGTTAGTCCCAAAAATAATATAAAAGTGTTTAATAAAGCCCATAAACATCCAAAACAGATAATATAATAGCATGAATACTTCATAAATTATAGATACGTTGGAGACGTATCAGCATCCCCAAGCTTAATTGCTGCTCGTCCTCGAGTAGGTAAATGATAAAAGAAAGAATCTATGAAGTGTGAATGCTAGCAGGTGCACAAGTTTGATCAATGATAATTTCAATCACCTTTTCTAGCATCATTATATGTCATAACAGTAGCTCAACTCATAGAACTTTTCATGATCAAGTAACAAACAATTCACATGTTAAAGTATAGATCATAAACTTTCTTGAAAACTAACAAACCGTGTTATCAGTCATCAAACAATTGCAATTCATCTTATTTTCAGGACGAGTCTATGTCAGAGCTTTGATTCAGCAAACTTCGCATACTCTACTATCATTTAGTCTTCCATGATTGCTACCACTCAAAGCATATTTTTAGAACAAATAGTATTCATCGAACACAGAGAAAGATAGGGGCTTAATGTTTCGCCTCCCAACATTTTACCTCAAGGGTAATGTCAACAGTAACAATTCATGCTCAAATATATTTGAATGGCCATATATGCTTAGATCTTTCTATCACATGATGCTTGCCAACTAAAGAGTGGGTTGGAATGAGAAGGAATACTACTGACTCCTGCATAAAAGCAAAAGATAGGCCCTTCGCAGAGGGAAGCAGGGATTTGCAGAGGTGCCAGAGCTCGAAGCAAAAAATAGAGATGAAAATAATTTTGAGAGGTTTGCTTTCATTGTCAACATAACGACCAAGAGTTCCCAATATCTTCCATACTAGATACATTATAGGCGGTTCCCACGCAGAAAGGTGAAAAATTTACTCCCCCTCCACCAACATTCACACTCCACGGCTTGTCCGAAACAACGGGTGCGGTCCAACTATCAACATTCCTGGGGGAGTTTTGTTTAAATTATTTGCGAATTTGTTTTTGATCTTTTGATCATAGGAATGGGCATCCTAGTTACCAGCCATTTGCTCGTGAATGATGAGCGGAGTCCACTCATCGTGAGAATAACCCACCTAGCATGGAAGATACTGACAACCCCTAGTTGCTACATGAGCGATTCGGGCATACAAAACAGATTACTATTTGAAGGTTTAGAGTTTGGCACATGCAAATTTACTTGGAACGGCAGGTAAATACCGCATATAGGTAGATATGGTGGAAACTCATGGAAGAAACTTGGTTTAAGGGATGTTTGGAAGCACAAGTAGTATCTCTACTTGGTGCAAAGAATTTGGCTAGCATGAGGGGGAAAGGCAAGCTCAACGTGTTGGGCGATCCATGACAATATACTTTATTTCGGATATAAGAAAACATAACCCATTACGTTGTCTTCCTTGTCCAACATCAACCTCTTATCATGTCATATTTTAATGAGTGCTCACAATTACAAAAGATGTCCAAGATAGTATATTTATATGTGAAACCTCTCTTCCTTCAATATTCTTTCATGAATTGTTCAAGTGACCAATACAATGTTTGCTATCCTTCAATAAATTTACCACCTCTACTTCTTATATGTAAAGTCATTACTCCCCATGGGATAAGCATATGAAACATATATAATTTCAGATTTATGATATTCAATTCATTCAACCATTTACTCATAGGATATAAGTGAAGCACACGAGTAAAAGACAAACTACTCCAAAAAGATATAAGTGAAGATCAATGAGTAGTTAAATAATTATGTATCTATGTGAAGACTCTCTCTCATTTAAGAATTTCAGATCTTGGTATTTTATTCAAACAGCAAGCAAAGCTAAAGAAAATAAAATGACGCTCCAAGCAAAACACATATCATGTGGTGAATAAAAATATAGCTCCAACTAAAGTTACCGATGAACGAAGACGAAAGAGGGGATGCCTTCCGGGGCATCCCCAAGCTTAGGCTCTTGGTCATCCTTGAATATTACCTTGGGGTGCCTTGGGCATCCCCAAGCTTAGGCTCTTGTCACTCCTTATTCCATAGTCCATCGAATCTTTACCCAAAACTTGAAAACTTCACAACACAAAACTCAACAGAAAACTCGTAAGCTCCGTTAGCGAAAGAAAACAAAACACCACTTCAAGGTACTGTATTTAACTCATTCTTTATTTATATTGGTGTTAAAATTACTTTATCCCAACTTCTCTATGGTTTATAAACTATTTTTACTAGCCATAGATTCATCAAAATAAGCAAACAACACACGAAAAACAGAATCTGTCAAAAACAGAACAGTCTGTAGTAATCTGTAACTAACGCAAACTTATGGTACTCCAAAAATTCTACCAGAATAGGAAGACCTAGATAATTTGTTTATTGATCTACTGCAATTGGAATCAGTATTTTATCACGTTCTGGTGATTTTTAACAATTGTTTTCGTGAACAGAAAGTTTCTGGAATTTTTAGCAAGTCAAATAACTATCATCCAGGAAGATCCTATAGGTTTAACTTGGCACAAACACTAATTGAAACATAAAAACACATCTAAACAGAAGCTAGAAGAATTATTTATTCCTAAACAGAACCAAAAAGCAAAAAACTGAAATAAAATTGGGTTGCCTCCCAACAAGCGCTAACGTTTAACGCCCCAAGCTAGGCATGCTGATTTCAATGATGCTCACATAAGACATAAGAATTGAAACATAAAGAGAGCATCATGAAGAATATGACTAGCACATTTAAGTCTAACCCTCTTCCTATGCATAGGGATTTTGTGAGCAAACAACTTATGGGAACAATAATCAACTTGCATAGGAAGGCAAAACAAGCATAACTTCAAAATTTTCAACACATAGAGAGGAAACTTGATATTATTGCAATTCCTACAAGCATATATTCCTCCCTCATATATTTTCAGTAGCATCATGAATGAATTCAACAATATAACCAGCACCTAAAGCATTCTTTTCATGATCTGCTTGCATAGAAATTTTATTACTCTCCACATAAGCAAAATTCTTCTCTTTCAGGATAGTGGGAGTATCATAAGAGACTCGAATACTATAAATTGTTTCCACATTAAAAGAGTAATATTTAGAAAAAGGGTAATCATAATCATGACAAGTTTTATAAATATAATCATCACTACTTTTTATAGCATAAGTTTCATCACAATAATCATCATAAGTAGCAACTTTGTTCTCATCATAATCGATTGAAACCACTTCCAAGATAGTGGACTCATCACTAGATAAAGTCACGACCTCTCCAAATCCACTTTCATAAATATTATAAGATTCAACATCCTCCAAAATAGTGGGATCATTACTTCCTAAAGTTGACACTCTTCCAAACCCACTTTCATCAATATAATCGTCATAAGTAGGAGGCATGCTATCATCATAACAAATTTGCATATCAAAACTTGGGAGGCTAAAAATATCATCTTCATTAAACGTAGCATCCCCAAGCTTGGGACAAACATTAATTGCAGCAAATATATTCTCAAATATGTCATCCTCATCAAACATAGCTTCCCCAAGCTTGGGCCTTTTCATATCATAAGCATAATCACTCTCATCATTAATAGTGTGGATAGCACCAATAGTATAGAAATTATCATCATCACAATGAGTAGTAGGAGCAACATCATTTGGGAGGGATACCTTTTTACCTTTGCTTCTCCGTTTTTTCTTTTTCTTCTTCACATCATGTGCGGGTTTATCCCTCTTTTTTGAGCTTTTTATTGATGAGATTGGTTGAATAGAAAGCTCCTCCTCGTTACCTGATTCATCATAAGAAATAATAGGAGGATGTTGGGAAGTATCTTCCCTTTCATTAGTGTTCTCTTCATCTTCTATTTGCTTTCTTTTCTTTATGTAATTGGCAATATAAGGATTTCCAATGCAATTCACTGCACATTACATATAAATTTCCTCTAGATCAAAATCAAGAAGTTTATCACGGGCAAATACTGGAAGATAGTTAGTTATACGTTTCATTTCTTCATAACCCACAAGCAAACTAAGTTCTTTATGATGTGCAAGAGAAATCAAGTCATCAAAATTTTTGGAAATGATTAGATCATGAAACAATTTGCATCGGATAGTTAAATGACCATGTTCATTGCAAAGTTCACAAGTACGGCTCAGAAAATTTAAATTTTCAGCACAAAAATCTAGCCTTTCTTGCAACCATTTAGTTTCTAAGTACTTATGCCTCTTGCAAAATCTATCTTCCCTAATTGGTGTGTACTTGCAAACTCTATGTATTCCACAAAAGTTGACATGCTTATAAGAGATATTTTCATCATGACTAGTGCAATCATCATTAGTACCATGGATATTCAAGGAGTTCATACTAACAACATTGCAATCATGCTCATCATTCAAAGATTTAGTGCCAAACATTTTAATGCATTCTTCTTCTAACACTTTGGCACAATTTTCCTTTCCATCATTTTCACGAAAGATATTAAAAAGGTGAAGCGTATGTGGCAAACTTAATTCCATTTTTTTGTAGTTTTCTTTTATTGACTAACTAGTGATAAAACAAGAAACAAAAAGATTCGATTGCAAGATCTAAAGATATACCTTCAACCACTCACCTCCCCGGCAACGGCGCCAGAAAAGAGCTTGATGTCTACTACACAACCTTCTTCTTGTAGACGTTGTTGGGCCTCCAAGTGCAGAGGTTTGTAGGACAGTAGCAAATTTCCCTCAAGTGGATGACCTAAGGTTTATCAATCCGTGGGAGGCGTAGGATGAAGATGGTCTCTTTGAAACAACCCTGCAACCAAATAACAAAGAGTCTCTTGTGTCCCCAACACACCCAATACAATGATAAATTGTATAGGTGCACTATTTCGGCGAAGAGATGGTGATACAAGTGCAATATGGATGATAGAGATGAGTATTTGTAATCTGAAAATATAAAAAACAGCAAGGTAACTAATGATAAAAGTGAGCGTAAACGGTATTGCAATGCTAGGAAACAAGGCCTGGGGTTCATACTTTCACTAGTGCAAGTTCTGTCAACAATAATAACATAACTGGATCATATAACTATCCCTCAACATGCAACAAAGAGTCACTCGAAAGTCACTAATAGCGGAGAACAAACGAAGAGATTATTGTAGGGTACGAAACCACCTCAAAGTTATCCTTTTTGATCGATCTATTCAAGAGTCCGTAGTAAAATATGATGAAGCTATTCTTTCCGTTCGATCTATCTTAGAGTTCGTACTAGAATAACACCTTAAGACACATATCAACCAAAACCCTAATGTCACCTAGATACTCCAATGTCACCTCAAGTATCCGTGGGTATGATTATACGATATGCATCACACAATCTCAGATTCATCTATTCAACCAACACAAAGTGCTTCAAAGAGTGCCCCAAAGTTTCTACCGGAGAGTCAAGACGAAAACGTGTGCCAACCCCTATGCATAGGTTCATGGGCGGAACCCGCAAGTTGATCACCAAAACATACATCAAGTGGATCACGTGATATCCCATTGTCACCACAGATAAGCACGGCAAGACATACATCAAGTGTTCTCAAATCCTTAAAGACTCAATCCGATAAGATAACTTCAAAGGGAAAACTCAATCCATTACAAGAGAATAGAGGGGGAGAAACATCATAAGATCCAACTATAATAGCAAAGCTCGCGATACATCAAGATCGTACCACCTCACGAACACGAGAGATAGAGAGATCAAACACATAGCTACTGGTACATACCCTCAGCCCCGAGGGTGAACTACTCCCTCCTCGTCATGGAGAGCGCCGGGATGATGAAGATGGCCACCGGTAAGGGTTCCCCCCTCCGGCAGGGTGCCGGAACAGGGTCCCAATTGGTTTTTGGTGGCTACAGAGGCTTGCGGCGGCGGAACTCCCGATCTATTCTGTTCTCCGAAGTTTTTAGGTTATATGGATATATATAGGCGAAAAAGTCGGTCAGGGGAGCCACGAGGGGCCCACGAGGGTGGAGGGCGTGCCCAGGGGGGTGGGCGCCCCCCTGCCTCGTGCCTTCCTTGTTGCTTCCCTTACGTACACTCCAAGTCTTCTGGGTTGCTTCCGTTCCAAAAATAACTCTCCCGAAGGTTTCATTCTGTTTGGACTCCGTTTGAAATTCCTTTTCTGCGAAACACTGAAACAAGGGAAAAAATAGGAACTGGCACTGGGCTCTTGGTTAATAGGTTAGTCCCAAAAATAATATAAAAGTGTTTAATAAAGCCCATAAACATCCAAAACAGATAATATAATAGCATGAATACTTCATAAATTATAGATACGTTGGAGACGTATCATAGTGCCCAAAAGAATAATTGTTTTTCAGCAAGTGTTGCGGTTCGTAGAAGGATAACCCGGCCTCCGGATCATGATTCGTCACCAGGTTGACTTGACGGCTGCGGATCATCTTGCACCGGTTCATCCTCCTCATCTCTACCCAGCGGCTGGAAGTTAATAGTTGCCCAGTCGATCCCAGTTAGGGCTTGAAAGACAACTTCGTCGCTTATAAGGGTGGACGGTTCAATGTCAGGGGCATAGGTGTGCTTACGAATTGGCGGGATAAGATTTTGAACCTCAGGAGTTGGTGCAGCAACCCGTTTGTTGTTGACGTCATAACTCGCCTAATAATGTGAAAGATCAGCTTCTTCAGCCAATTGGCAAGCCAGTGGACGCACTTCCCGGTTTATGGCTCGGAGGTCATCATTGCCAAATTCCGATCCGTCTTCTCTCAAACTTGGATAGCCTTTGCTCACATCCATAGGATCAAGATCAGGCACCCATGCTTTTGCCCGGGTTAGTGCGGCCAGAGCACCAGCCCTTGCAACAGATCGCTTGAGCTCCTCTACCCGGGCAGGCAGCATTGACAAACTTTCTCAGGTTTCCTTGATTAAGGTTGGGGCGGCTTGTTGTGAGAAGCAGTGCAGATGATCCGTTGCGCACCGGTATATGATACGTCTTCGTGGTATCTACTTTTCCAAACACTTTTGCCCTTGTTTTGGACTCTAACTTACATGATTTGAATGGAACTAACCCGGACTGACGCTGTTTTCAGAAGAATTGCCATGGTGTTATTTATGTGCAGAAACAAAAGTTCTCGGAATGACCTGAAACTCCACGGAACTTATTTTTGGAAAATATTAAAAATACTGGCGAAAGAATCAAGGCCAGGGGCCCCCCACCTGTCCACGAGGGTGGGGGCGCGCCCCCTGCCTCGTGGGCCCCCTGGAGCTCCACCGACCTCAACTCCAACTCCATATATTCGTGTTCGGGGAGAAAAAATCAGAGAGAAAGATTCATCGCGTTTTATGATACGGAGCCACCACCAAGCCCTAAACTCTCTCGGGAGGGCTGATCTGGAGTCCGTTCGGGGCTCCGGAGAGGGGAATCCGTCGCCGTCGTCATCATCAACCATCCTCCATCACCAATTTCATGATGCTCACCGCCGTGCGTGAGTAATTCCATCGTAGGCTTGCTGGACGGTGATGGGTTGGATGAGATTTATCATGTAATCGAGTTAGTTTTGTTAGGGTTTGATCCCTAGTATCCACTATGTTCTGAGATTGATGTTGCTATGACTTTGCTATGCTTAATGCTTGTCACTAGGGCCCGAGTGCCATGATTTCAGATCTGAACCTATTATGTTTTCATGAATATATGTGAGTTCTTGATCCTACCTTGCAAGTCTATAGTCACCTACTATGTGTTATGATCCGGCAACCCCGAAGTGACAATAATCGGGACCACTCCCGGTGATGACCATAGTTTGAGGAGTTCATGTATTCATTATTTGTTAATGCTTTGGTCCGGTACTCTATTAAAAGGAGGCCTTAATATCCCTTAGTTTCCGTTAGGACCCCACTGCCACGGGAGGGTAGGACAAAAGATGTCATGCAAGTTCTTTTCCATAAGCACGTATGACTAGATTCGGAATACATGCCTACATTACATTGATGAATTGGAGCTAGTTTTGTGTCACCCTATGTTATGATTGTTACATGATGAACCGCATCCGGCATAATTCTCCATCACCCATCCAATGCCTACGAGCTTTTCACATATTGTTCTCCGTTTATTTACTTTTCCGTTGCTACTGTTACAATCATTACAAAACCCAAAAATATTACTTTTGCTACCGTTACCGTTGTTTCCATATTACTTTGCTACTAAATACTTTGCTGCAGATACTAAATTATCCAGGTGTGGTTGAATTGACAACCCAACTGCTAATACTTGAGAATATTCTTTGGCTCCCCTTGTGTCGAATCAATAAATTTGGGTTGAATACTCTACCCTCAAAAACTGTTGCGATCCCCTATACTTGTGGGTCATCAGTATATAACTGCTCTATAAGAGTATAGGCAGCCTTCAGTTTCTTCTGTACGTCAGAGCCCAGATGACTAATGCGAGTTCCTGCATTATTACAAATATCAGTAAACCGGCAATGTATGGGATGGTATGTTGAAAACTTAAAGATAGGATATTTACCAAACACAACAGCAGTCATGGCATGTATATGCCGCTTTACACCAGTCAGCTCGTCTACCACCGGTTTAAGAGCTGCTTCTGCGTCCTCGGCTCTTTTTTGCAATGCAGATCTTTCTGTGTCCCAATCCATCGGCTCCTTGTTGAAACTCTCCTTCAACTTTTCCATAGCGGCTAAGGCACTGGTCAGCTCATCTTTGGCTTTGGAGGTTTTTGCTTGCTGGGACTTGATGTTTTCTTGCAGATCAGCGGTTTGAGTTTCCTTTTTGCTCAGCTCAGCCTATAAGAGACAGACATATCATGAGTTGGCAGTACATATTTGAAGTACCAAGCACATAACAAGTTATGCACCTGATACTTGGGGGCTAATGCATATTTGCTTGTTATCAGATATTTCTACTAAGTCCCAAGTGCAATACAAGTATTACTCTTGGCACTTGGGGGCTAATGTATGTTTGCTCAAAGTAAAGTTATGGGTATTCTTCTAAAGTCCCGGTTCATCTTCATAAGATAAACCGGCCCTTGGGGACTACACCGGCGAAAGTTACAATATTGCAGTTCTAAAGATCTGGTTCATCTTAAAAGGATAACCCGGCCTTTGGAGGTTGAGTATGCAAAGTTGATGTATTGCAAAGTTCCAGTTTAGATGAGTATCATAAACCGGCACTTGGGGCTACTGGAGTTGATATTGGGAATTGGACATAAGAGAGAGGCAGTTATGCAGTTACCTCATATCGCTCCTTCATCAGATTCACTAAACTGGCTTCAAAGTCGCGGCTTGTGTACAGATGGTTTAAGAAATCAGAATGGATGTCTTGTGCGTTGAGGTGGGCATAGTTGACAAATCTGTGCTCCATTTGCCTTTGCTCATAGCAGAAAGCTCGTCCTTGGCACTATGCTTCGATAAAGCAACAGGGTTGCCACGAGTGGTGTGGCTGACGCCAGTAATCATAATGGCATCCTCTTTATCACCAGCAGCCTTCACCGGAGACGACGGTTTATCAGCAGCCTTAGCTGGACTTGCCGGTTTATCATCAGTTCGGGCCGGGCTTATCGGTTTATCAGTATGATCGGTGGAGTCCACTTCTACTTGTTCAACAATGAAGTCATAATCTTAAGGTGGCGGGTCATCATGCATAACATCAGCATTTGTTCCTTCCAGATCGGGAGTCTTCTCCGGTTCAATAACCACATTATCATCAGCCGGTTTATTTTACCGAGCCTTCTTGCTGGGCCTAGGCTTGGCACTGAGAAGAACAAACATAAAGGTCAATACATCAGGTGACTATAAGATATCAAGGATAAAATTAACAACATAACTCACCAGGAATTGTCTTGAGGGGTGGAGGTTGTGTGGCTGTTGACTCGCCAGAGGATGAGTGAGGTGTGCCCTAGTAATTTGAATCAGACGGATTAAGCGGTTGTCGAAAACAACCCGCCTTAGGGCAAGAAGTATCAGGAATGCAAGAGACCTCGGATCGGCGTTTCCGGACTGGAGTGTTCGGTAAACCGGCGGAGGTAACTACCTGGCCGATGTGCCGGGTTGTGCGGCAAGCTTTGTGTTGCTGTGTCTTCAAAAGAAAGTTTGGATCCAAGTGAGCAAGGGGGTGAGAAAATTTTACTTTCCAGTTTGCTCGACGGATTTTCGGTGTTGGCAGAGGATCTAAACCGGAGGAATGAATAATTACCTCTACATCATCAGCTTGGCTGCCTTCAGCGTCGTCCTGATAATAGTCATTGTCAATGAGGTGTATGAAAAATGAACCAAGAGAATCAAGTTCTACCTCTGAGTCCGGATTAGCCAAGTCAGCGTCAGCGTTTGGTTCAGAAAATTTGGTGGTCCTCTTCCTGCCAGGTTTCTTAATAACCTTTGTTTTGGGGCGAGGTGTCTTCGCCGGTTTATCTTGTGGCTTCTTTTTCTAGAACGGATCATGACCCTGGCAAAGATGGACAAAATTTTGAGAACGTATTTCAAAGGATTAAGCTGAAAACAAAAAAGTTATATGATTCTTACAGTTGGCGGTTTGTTGGAGGTGCAGAAAGGACTTAATCCGGTCTGGCTACAGACAACCTCCGGTTCATTCAGTATTTTCTTAACAGCCTTAGTAACCTCGGCCTCTATTAGCTGAATATCAATATGACGTTGAGGATCTTTTAAACTCCCTTTGTATTCTCACATTAAACCGGGGCGCCGGCTTAAGGGCAGAACACTCCAAGTTATCCAGCAGCGAACAAAGTCAACACCAGTTAAACCGTTTGCCATAAAGGCTCTGAGCTTTGACAGTTGTGGTGCATAGTTGGACCATTCTTGGCAGTCAGCCTCTGAGGAAATGGATGAGTGTTGCTAAGCCGGTGAGGACGGTAACCCAGCAGAGGATTCTCATCAGTTGGAGATGTGTCTCGGCAATAAAACCAAGTTTGATTCCAATCCTTAGGGTGACTATGAAGCTTGGCGTGAGGGAAGCTGACATCTTTCCTCTTCTTAATCGCCATTCCACCAAGTTCAGTATTGGGCCCATCTGTAAACTCAGTACGGCGGTTCAAGTAGAAAAAGTCTCTGAACAGTTCAACTGTGGGCTCCTCTTGAAGGTAGACCTCGCAAAATACTTGGAAATTGCAAATATTGGACACAAAGTTTGGTCCAATATCTTGAGGGTGGAGTTGGAAGCTGGCAAGCACATCTCAGAAATTTTTTGAACCGGGAGGGCTAAAACCTCGACCCAGATGGTCAGCAAACACGACTACTTCTCCGTCCTTGGGTTCAGGAGGATTTTCCGGACCAGGGGCCCTCCAGTGGATGACTTCTTTCTTTGCTAAAGCACACGTTGCAACACATCTGTCTAATTGTTCTTCAGTAACCCGGGAAGGAACCCAGTTGCACTCGTAAACTTGTTTGGCCATTTCAATGGAAGGCTGAAACATGGTTATTTCCGGTTTAGGATTTATGACGGACAAGTATAAAGCGGTGCAAGATCAGAAGCAGAAACGGAGGCATATATACATTGTTAAACCAGAGTCTGACATTTGTTAAACCAGAGTTTGATATTTCAGGAATTACAAAGATAAAGGAATTGGCGGTTTAAAAGGGGACTAATGGTACCTACCGGATTATCATTTCTCTAAAAGCTAAACCGCCTACATTGGTATGAAAGGTACAGATCTAAAATAGCTAAGTGAGGGAAAAACAGATTTCACAGACTGGTATGATAAATTCAGATCTGCGGCATATCAGAAAACCAAAATATATTTAGACCTAAGATACAGGTGCTTCAGCAGTTCGTCAGATTCAGATGAGTTTTTCTATATGAAGGGGATGCTATAATAAGGAAAAAGGGACTATGGCTACGGCCGCACAAGGAATATCAGATCCAACCTAGCCATTTATACTACTAAGAAGAACAAGGAAGAACAGCGCTGGAGCTTCAATGAACTCCGATGAACACCGAAACCCTAATGGTGGATCTAGGGTGGAAGGAGAGAAGACTTACCAGTGCTACAGGAATAGCGGAGAGGCGCCGCGGCTTTCTAGTTCAATCAGGGTGATGCAGCGGCCGTTGTTGAAGCAGACGCGAAGGTCGACGGCGGCGGCAGAGCTCGAATGGTCGGTCGGTGCGAGGAAGAGGACGATGTGAAGGGGCACGAAGGGGAAAAGAGAAAATGACCCTTGGCCTTATTTATAAGGTGAATGGATAAGTGACAGGCGCGAGAATTGAGGAGCCCAAAAATGGGATATGTGACAGCTATGTTGCCTTGATTGTCGGAGGCTTATTAATGAAGGTGAGATATATACAATCTTTAATAACAGGTGACGTCATGGCGGTTTATCATGATCCTGGAAGATGACGTCATGGTGGTTTATGAGAATTACGTGAAGATGTTGAAGAAATTTTCCTAAGTATTGAAGATTGAGATGAACCAGTTCAAATCAATCTGGGGCCTAATGTTGGGGATATTACTGCTGGGCATAAACCGTCTAGGAGAGGCCGGGTTATCCCCATAATGAGTTATCATATTTGAAGCCCATGAAGATAAAGACGGTACCGCTTTATGTAGGCCCAGGGCCCAAAGGCGGATTAAGGCATGTAGATATAAACCGACATTGATATGTAACTTGTGTTGTAAGGTAGGAAGAGTAGAGACCGGGCCGGACACGATTATGAGCCGGCCTCGGGATCCTATAAACCGACGGGCATCAACCCATGTATATAAGGGGACGACCCCGCAGCGGTTTAGGGACAACAAACAACAACTCGAGAGCCAGGCATAGCGGATTCGCTCCTTGGTTCACTACAAAAAAATACACTTCCGTGATGATACGTGTTTGTCATAGTAGGTCGCGTTTTTTGTCATGCATGTACATCCATGACAAATTTATGACAGAACCAAGATAGTCATACCGGTGCTGTCGTAGAAGTGTTCCATGACATTACCAAAATTATCATCACGGAAGTGTCACTTCCATGACGATAAATCGCGCGTCACAGAAGTGCTTTCGTCAAGGGTGACCGACACGTGGCATCCACCGTAACGGAATGCCGTTAAGCTATCGGGTCGGGTTTTGGATCCGATAACCCGTTAACAGCCCCGACCAATGGGGATTTTCCACGTGTAAAATCATCATTGGCTGGAGGAAACACGTGTCGGCTCATCGCTGGGACAGATATCATCCACTCATTGGACAGAAGGCGCCTATGATACGTTGACATGTGGCACGGCCCAACAGAGGCCCATTCCTGTGAAAAGGCCGGCCCGTTTGACTTGGTCAAAAGGTGGCGGGCCAGCCCATGGAAAGCCGGTTAATGACTTGTTCGCATATAGCCCATTTACAGCCCGCTAACCCAAGGCCCGTTACGCCCTATTCGAATTAGGCCCAGTAGCGTCATCTGGGCCATCCAATATGATTCCAGCCCGTTTTCACTTCTGGCTCATGTATGGCCCATGACGTCTTTCGGCCCATATGAGGCCCTATGTAACTCTTGGCCTATTAACGGCCCGTGGTGAAACTGGCCCGTAATGAACAGTGTATCACTTTACACCCATTAGCGGCCCGTGGTGAAACTGGCCCGTAAAGAACAGTGTATCACTTTATACCCAACGGCCCGTTATTCCGTTGGGCCGTTTCCAGCCCATGTTATCTTTCGGCCTTCTCAGAGCCCATTTATTCTTGGGCTATTTTGCAGTATTTGTTTACTTATGGCCGGTTACTGTCATTTTCTGCTTGTGGGCCAAATTCAGCCCGTGGTTACAGTCGGCCCGTTTGTGGTCCGTTAATATGTTGGGCCGTTTTCATAGCGTCATCAAATACGGCCTATTAACGATGGCCCGTTATGGTCGGCCCATGAACGAACGATTCCAACTCTAGCCTGTTTACGGCCAGAATGCGGTCTATTTGGCCCATGTTTGGTCAATCGGTCATACGGCCCGTATAAGACCCATTGATGATACGGCCCGTAGAAGGCCCATTGTTTCTACGGCCCGTAGAAGGCCCACTGTTTCTACGGCCCGGAGAAGGCCCACTGTTTCTACGGCCCGTAGAAGGCCCACTGTTTCTACGGCCCGTAGGAGGCCCAGTGTCACTATAGTAAATATTAGCCCATGGTTATTGTGGCCTAGTTTTAAAAAATAGGTTATTGCAGCCACTAGCAAACCGCAGAAAAAGAACTGCACTGACTACAAGCAAACAAATAAACAAGACAACAAGGAAATAAATAAGCAAGCAACTTACACTAGGCTATCACGGCTATTACACATATTACATCCATTGGGCATCAAAGTTCGCCACCAGTGCAAATATAGGGAACACAACAGCATATAAACGCCGCAGCAAAACAAGTCCAGAACTGAAACCACTTCAGAAGAGCTCAAGAAACAATATCCTGGGTACCCATAATGCTGGCAAGATGCTTAGCAAGCTTATTAACTTTCTCTTGTTTGGCGCTTAAGTCCTCCAGCGCTTGCTGTTGCACCAGAAAGTATGCATCTGAATTCTGCAGGGACTTCCTCGGTCCTTCGGCTTCCTGTCGCATAACATCTGATCGATGTCTTTCAACTTGAAGTTGAGACTCAAGAAGCCGAACTAATTCAGGCAACGAGTTTGAAGAGCTGGTGCCAGCAGTGGTAGCCAGTAACTCGAACACTACATCAAGACAGGACTTTGGGGTTGTCTCAGTGTCTTCAATATAGTTTTTATCAGCTTTCTTGGAGACCAACAGGGATGTCTCACTATCTTGAACCTTATCTGCATTACTTCCTTTACCATTGCATAACAGGGTACTCTTCTCCAATATTTTATCCGCGTTCTAAAAGAGAAACAAACAAACACATCTCAGGTTTACAATGTAGTATATGAAACTCATTTTGGTAAACCAATTCAGTAGTAAGGTGGATAGGATAACAACATGAAACAAACATATATCTATGTAGTATGGTCACTGTATGGTCTATATCATTCTAGTTTATGTTGCCAAATCAAGATAGATACAGTTCGAATAATATCTATTTAAGACAAAGCAGCATCGACATAATATAAGTGTGGGAAACTACACAGCAATAACAACACTTGTAATGTGCATGGCATGAGAACATAACTGTTTATTCAATTGAAACTGAAATCAACATAGAGCAAGTTACAACAGCAAACAGCCAAACACGTTGAAGAAACAGGTTTAAAACATACCTGTTGCGCCATTGGAGTTTCAATTGCATCCTTCAAATTTGAAATTAGTTGGTATCAGTAAATACAGTGATGCAAGAGCAAAGTAGTATGAACCATAGCTACGGAACCTGACCTGAGAACAATTCTTCTTCTGCTTTAAGCGTTGACTTCGGGTTCGGAGTGGTGGTCCTCGTGATTTGGGCACTGCAGTTGCCTTACCAACTGCTCGTGTTTGGGTGCTCTGTGGTGGAGACGGTGCTGTGTCAACGGGAACTGGGTGTCTATCTACTGGGGTTGGGGTTAGAAGGGGTGTAGCTGGTTCTCTGTCCAACTGGGTAGGGGTACAATCTGCATGAGTGTGGGTTATGTGTGGTGGGGCTGGTTCTTGGGCAAGTACAACCGTGGTTCTATCTGCATCGACAGGTAGCACGATCTTTTCTGAAGACCGTGTTTTTACTCCCACAGATACTGCCATCACTCCCTCCAATTGAAATGGCTGATAAACAAGAAAAGTAATTGAATGTACAGACAATGTAAGATAGACAGGTGCAATGGATAGTAGGGAAGAAAACAGGGCATGAAATAATTCACATTTATGTTGTCTAAGCAAACAGAATTGCAGGACATAATTTCACATATATGATGGCTAATTAAACAAGATAGCATGACACAATTTCACATGTATGATGGCTAACTAAACAGGATAGAATGACATACTTCAAAATATGATGACTATGTAAACAGGATGACATGATATAACTATACGATGTGTCTATTAAAGTGGTTGGCATGCCATAAATCACAAACATGCCTTCGATGGAAACATGATGGCATGATATAATTCACGGATAGAATGACATAATTTAAAATATGATGACTATGTAAATAGGATGAGATGATATAACTATATTATGTCTTTAGAAAATGGGTTGGCATGTCATAATTCAGATACATGCTGTCTATGTAAACATCATGGCATGACATAATTCAAATATATGATTTATATACTAAGGAAGTTAGCAGAGGGCAATCGCATATATGATGTGTCAACTAAGGAGATGGCATTCAATATTGTGTATATGATGTAAAAACTAAGCATTGCAATACAACATATGCATTATATGAGTAATATAACCCTGCCAAGTTTGAGCATACACCTCAGGGGGATAATAGGACTGGTCATCTGCCTCTGAATCCTCCTCTGAAGAGCTATCCGTAACCAGCAAGATATCTGCTTCAGCAGGTAGCATTGTCTGCTCTGAAGACCCTTTTTTTCACTCCAGATTTCTCCATCACCAATTCAAATGGCTGATGCACAGGAAGAGCAGTTGAATATACAAACATTGTTGACAAAAGCAATGAGAAATACAAAAAAAAAGGATGGCATGATATAATTCACATATATGAAGCTTGCCTAAACAACATGGCATTGCATAATTCACATACATAATGCCTTGCAACAAGATAACATTGCATAATTCACATATATAATGTCTTGCAACAAGATGGCATTGCATAATTCACATATATGGTAATTAGACACTAAACAGGTGGCATTCACACAAAGCATGTCTAAACTAAGCAAATAACATAGCAATGCAAGATACCATACGCACGATATGAGCAACATAACCCTGCCAAGTTAGGGCATGCACCTCGGGGGGGGATATGACTGGTCATCTGTCTCTGAATCCTCCTCTGAGGAGCTATCGGTAACCAGCAAGACATGCGCTTCGTCAGATAGCATTGTCTGCTCTGAAGACCTTGTTTCCACTCCAGATTTTTCCATGACCGTGCCGAATGGCTGATGCACAGGAAGAGTAATTGAATGTACTAAAATTGTTGACAAATTTAACACGTAATAAAAAAATGATGGCATGATATAATTCACATATAAGATGACTGGCTAACCAGGGTGGCATTGCAAAATTCACATATATGATGCCTGGCTAGACAAGATGGCATTGCATGATTCACATATACGATAAAGAAACTAAACAGATGGCATTGACACAAAGCATGTCTAAACTAAGCAGATGACATCTTTAATGTATATAGTAAGCAATGCAAGGCACCATATGCATGATATTACCAACATCAGCATGCCAAGTTAGAGTGAAGACCTCATGGGGTAAATAGGAGTGGTCTTCTCCTTCTGAATCTCCCTCAGAACAGTTATCTTCCTCTTGATTACGATCCGAAATGGGTGGAGGGGGGCTGCCTTTGCGCCCACCATGGAACGACGTCTGCATGAAATTTTATTGCCACGCAAGGCTCGTCTCTTTTGCTCTACATGATCAGTTCCATTGTGTACAATAACTGGCATGCATAGGAATAAAATGTTGGAAATATGCCCTAGAGGCAATAATAAAATGGTTATTATTATATTTCCTTGTTCATGATAATTGTCTATTCTTCATGCTATAATTGTGTTATCCGGAAATCGTAATACATGTGTGAATACATAGACCACAACATGTCCCTAGTGAGCCTCTAGTTGACTAGCTCGTTGATCAACAGATAGTCATGGTTTCCTGACTATGGACATTGGATGTCATTGATAACGGGATCACATCATTAGGAGAATGATGTGATGGACAAGACCCAATCCTAAGCATAGCACAAGATCGTGTAGTTCGTTTGCTAGAGCTTTTCCAAATGTCAAGTATCATTTCCTTAGACCATGAGATTGTGCAACTCCCGGATACCATAGGAGTGCTTTGGGTGTGCCAAACGTCACAACGTAACTGGGTGGCTATAAAGGTGCACTACGGGTATCTCCGAAAGTGTCTGTTGGGTTGGCACGAATCGAGACTGGGATTTGTCACTCCGTATGACGGAGAGGTATCTCTGGGCCCACTCGGTAATGCATCATCATAATGAGCTCAATGTGACCAAGTGTTTGGTCACGGGATCATGCATTACGGTACGAGTAAAGTGACTTGCCGGTAACGAGATTGAACAAGGTATTGGGATACCGACGATCGAATCTCGGGCAAGTAACGTACCGATTGACAAAGGGAATTTTATACGGGATTGATTGAATCCTTGACATCATGGTTCATCCGATGAGATCATCGTGGAACATGTGGGAGCCAACATGGGTATCCAGATCCCGCTGTTGGTTATTGACCGGAGAGTCATCTCGGTCATGTCTGCATGTCTCCCGAACCCATAGGGTCTACACACTTAAGGTTCGGTGACGCTAGGGTTGTAGAGATATTAGTATGCGGAAATCCGAAAGTTGTTCGGAGTCCCGGATGAGATCCCGGACGTCACGAGGAGTTCCGGAATGGTCCGGAGGTGAAGAATTATATATAGGAAGTCCAGTTTAGGCCACCGGGAAAGTTTCGGGGGTCACCGGTATTGTACCGGGACCACCGGAAGGGTCCCGGGGGTCCACCGGGTGGGGCCACCTATCCCGGAGGGCCCCATGGGCTGAAGTGGGGAAGGGAACCAGCCCCTGGTGGGCTGGTGCGCCCCCCTTGGGCCTCCCCTACGCCTAGGGTTGGAAACCCTAGGGGTGGGGGGCGCCCCACTTGACTTGGGGGGTAAGTCCCCCCTTTGGCCGCCCCCCCCTTGAGATGGATCTCTGGGGGCCGGCGCCCCCCTGGACCCCTATATAAAGAGGGGGAGGGAGGGCACCCACACCCAAGCCCTGGCGCCTCCCTCTCCCTCCCGTGACACATCTCCCTCCTCCCGCAGCGCTTGGCGAAGCCCTGTTGGAATCCCCACTGCTTCCACCACCACGCCGTCGTGCTGCTGGATCTCCATCAACCTCTCCCTTCCCCTTGCTGGATCAAGAAGGAGGAGACGTCTTCCCCAACCGTGCGTGTGTTGAACGCGGAGGTGCCGTCCGTTCGGCGCTCGGTCATCGGTGATTTGGATCACGACGAGTACGACTCCATCAACCCCGTTCACTTGAACGCTTCCGCTCGCGATCTACAAGGGTATGTAGATGCACTCTTTTCCCTCTCGTTGCTAGAAGACTCCATAGATTGTTCTTGGTGATGCGTAGAAATTTTTTAATTTCTGCAACAATCCCCAATAGTGGCATCATGAGCTAGGTCTATGCGTAGTTTCTATGCACGAGTAGAACACAAACTTGTTGTGGGCGTAGATGTTGTCAATTTTCTTGCCACTACTAGTCTTATCTTGTTTCGGCGGCATCGTGGGATGAAGCAGCCCGGACCGACCTTACACGTACACTTACGTGAGAAAGGTTCCACCGACTGACATGCACTAGTTGCATAAGGTGGCTAGCGGGTATCTGTCTCTCCCACTTTAGTCGGATCGGATTCGATGAAAAGGGTCCTTATGAAGGGTAAATAGAAATTGGCATATCACGTTGTGGTTTTGGCGTAGGTAAGAAACGTTCTTGCTAAGAAACCTATAGCAGCCACGTAAAAACTTGCAACAACAATTAGAGGACGTCTAACTTGTTTTTGCAGCATATGCCGTGTGATGTGATATGGCCAAAAGGATGTGATGAATCAAATATATGTGATGTATGAGATTGATCATGTTCTTGTAATAGGAATCACGACTTGCATGTCGATGAGTATGACAACCGGCAGGAGCCATAGGAGTTGTCTTTATTTTTTGTATGACCTGCGTGTCATTGAATAATGCCATGTAAATTACTTTACTTTATTGCTAAACACGTTAGCCATAGAAGTAGAAGTAATCGTTGGTGTGACAACTTCATGAAGACACAATGATGGAGATCATGATGATGGAGATCATGGTGTCATGCCGGTGACGAAGATGATCATGGCGCCCCAAAGATGGAGATCAAAAGGAGCAAAATGATATTGGCCATATCATGTCACTATTTGATTGCATGTGATGTTTATCATGTTTTACATCTTATTTGCTTAGAACGACGGTAGCTTAAATAAGATGATCCCTCGCAATAATTTCAAGAAAGTGTTCCCCCTAACTGTGCACCGTTGCGAAGGTTCGTTGTTTCGAAGCACCACGTGATGATCGGGTGTGATAGATTCTAACGTTCGAATACAACGGGTGTAAGCCAGATTTACACACGCAATACACTTAGGTTGACTTGACGAGCCTAGCATGTACAGACATGGCCTCGGAACACGGAAGACTGAAAGATCGAGCATGAGTCGTATAGAAGATACGATCAACATGAAGATGTTCACCGATGTTGACTAGTCCGTCTCACGTGATGATCGGACACGGCCTAGTTGAGTCGGATCATGTTTCACTTAGATGACTAGAGGGATGTCTATCTGAGTGGGAGTTCATTGAATAATTTGATTAGATGAACTTAATTATCATGAACTTAGTCTAAAATCTTTACAATATGTCTTGTAGATCAAATGGCCCACGTTGCCCTCAACTTCAACGCGTTCCTAGAGAAAACCAAGCTGAAAGATGATGGTAGCAACTATACGGACTGGGTCCGGAACCTGAGGATCATCCTCATAGCTGCCAACAAAGATTATGTCCTTGAAGCACCGCTAGGTGACGCACCCATCCCAGAGAACCAAGACGTTATGAACGCTTGGCAGCAGCGTGCTGATGATTACTCCCTCGTTCAGTGTGGCATGTTTTACAGCTTAGAACCGGGGCTCCAAAAGCGTTTTGAGCAACACGGAGCATATGAGATGTTCGAAGAGCTGAAAATGGTTTTCCAAGCTCATGCCCGGGTCGAGAGATATGAAGTCTCCGACAAGTTCTTCAGTTGTAAGATGGAGGAAAATAGTTCTGTCAGTGAGCACATACTCAAAATGTCTGGGTTACACAACCGCTTGACTCAGCTGGGAGTTAATCTCCCGGATGACGCGGTCATTGACAGAATCCTTCAGTCGCTTCGACTGAGCTACAAGAGCTTTGTGATGAACTTCAATATGCAGGGGATGGAAAAGACCATTCCTAAGGTATATTCAATGCTGAAATCAGCGGAGGTGGAGATCAAAAAGGAACATCAAGTGTTGATGGTGAATAAAACCACTAAGTTCAAGAAAGGAAAGGGTAAGAAGAACTTCAAGAAGGACGGCAAGGGAGTTGCCGCACCCGGTAAGCCAGTTGCTGGGAAGAAGCCAAAGAATGGACCCAAGCCTGAAACTGAGTGCTTTTATTGCAAGGGAAGTGGTCACTGGAAGCGGAACTGCCCCAAGTACTTAGCGGACAAGAAGGCCGGCAACACCAAAGGTATATGTGATATACATGTTATTGATGTGTACCTTACCAGCACTCGTAGTAGCTCCTGGGTATTTGATACCGGTGCGGTTGCTCATATTTGTAACTCAAAGCAGGAGCTGCGGAATAAACGGAGACTGGCAAAGGATGAGGTGACGATGCGCGTCGGGAATGGTTCCAAGGTCGATGTGATCGCCGTCGACACGCTACCTCTACATTTACCTACATGATTAGTTTTAAACCTCAATAATTGTTATTTAGTGCCAGCTTTGAGCATGAACATCGTATCTGGATCTCATTTAATGTGAGATGGCTACTCATTTAAATCCGAGAATAATGGTTGTTCTATTTATATGAGAGATATGTTTTATGGTCATGCCCCGCTGGTCAATGGTTTATTCTTAATGAATCTCAAACGTGATGTTACACATATTCATAGTGTGAATACCAAAAGATGTAAAGTTGATAACGATAGTCCCACATACTTGTGGCACTGCCGCCTTGGTCACATTGGTGTCAAGCGCATGAAGAAGCTCCATGCTGATGGACTTTTAGAGTCTCTCGATTATGAATCATTTGACACATGCGAACCATGCCTCATGAGAAAAATGACCAAGACTCCGTTCTCCGGAACAATGGAGCGAGCAACCAACTTATTGGAAATCATACATACTGATGTGTGCGGTCCAATGAGTGTTGAGGCCCACGGTGGCTATCATTATGTTCTCACTCTCACTGATGACTTGAGTAGATATGGGTATGTCTACCTAATGAAACACAAGTCTGAGACCTTTGAAAAGTTCAAGGAATTTCAGAGTGAGGTTGAGAATCAACGTGACAGGAAAATAAAATTCTTACGATCAGATCGTGGAGGACAATATTTGAGTCACGAATTTGGCACACACTTAAGGAAATGTGGAATAGTTTCACAACTCACGCCGCCTGGAACACCTCAGCGAAATGGTGTGTCCGAACGTCGTAATCGCACTCTATTGGATATGGTGCGATCTATGATGTCTTTTACCGATCTACCGCTCTCATTTTGGGGCTATGCTTTAGAGACTGCCGCATTCACTTCAAATAGGGCTCCGTCGAAATCCGTTGAGACGACACCATATGAATTATGGTTTAGGAAGAAACCTAAGCTGTCGTTTCTAAAAGTTTGGGGATGCGATGCTTATGTCAAGAAACTTCAACCTGAAAAGCTCGAACCCAAGTCGGAAAAATGCGTCTTCATAGGATACCCTAAGGAAACCATTGGGTATACCTTCTACCTCAGATCCGAAGGCAAGATCTTTGTTGCTAAGAATGGGTCCCTTCTGGAGAAATAGTTTCTCTCGAAAGAAGTAAGTGGGAGGAAAGTGGAAGTTGATGAGGTGATAGTCACCCCTTCTGAACCAGAAAGTAGCGCAGCGCGGGAAGATGTTCATGTGGTGCCTGCACCGACTGGGGAGGAAGTTAATGATGATGATCAAGGTACTTCGGATCAAGTTACTACTGAACTTCGTAGGTCCACGAGGACACGTTCCACACCAGAGTGGTATGGCAACCCTGTCCTGGAAATCATGTTGTTAGACAACAGTGAACCTTCAAACTATGAAGAAGCAATGGCGGGCCCAGATTCCGACAAATGGCTAGAATCCATGAAATCCGAGATAGGATCCATGCATGAAAACGAAGTATGGACTTTGACTGACTTGCCTGATGATCGGCGAGCCATAGAAAATAAATGGATCTTTAAGAAGAAGACAGACGCGAATGGTAATGTGACCATCTATAAGGCTCGAACTGTCGCTATGGGTTATCGACAAGTTCAAGGGGTTGACTACGATGAGACTTTCTCACCCGTAGCGACGCTGAAGTCCGTCCGAATCATGTTAGCAATTGCCGCATTCTATGATTATGAGATATGGCAAATGGACGTCAAAACGGCATTCCTTAACGGCTTTCTTATGGAAGAATTGTATATGATACAACCGGAAGGTTTTGTCGATCCTAAGAATGCTAACAAGGTATGCAAGCTCCAGCGCTCCATCTATGGGCTGGTGCAAGCATCTCGGAGTTGGAACATTCGATTTGATGAGATGATCAAAGCGTTTGGGTTTACACAGACTTATGGAGAAGAATGTGTTTACAAGAAAGTGAGTGGGAGCTCTGTAGCATTTCTCATATTATATGTGGATGACATACTGTTGATGGGAAATGATATAGAATTCTTGGGAAGCATAAAGGCCTACTTGAACAAGTGTTTTTCAATGAAGGACCTTGGAGAAGCTGCTTATATATTAGGCATCAAGATCTATAGAGATAGATCAAGACGCCTCATTGGTCTTTCACAAAGTACGTACCTTGACAAGATATTGAAGAAGTTCAATATGGATCAGTCCAAGAAGGGGTTCTTGCCTGTATTGCAAGGTGTGCAATTGAGCACGGCTCAATGCCCGACCACGGAAGAAGATAGAGAAAAGATGAGTGTCGTCCCCTATGCCTCGGCCATAGGGTCTATTATGTATGCCATGATGTGTACCAGACCTGATGTAAACCTTGCCGTAAGTTTGGTAGGAAGGTACCAAAGTAATCCCGGCATGGAACACTGGACAGCGGTCAAGAATATCCTGAAGTACCTGAAGAGGACTAAGGATATGTTTCTCGTTTATGGAGGTGACGAAGAGCTCGTCGTAAAGGGTTACATCGATGCTAGCTTCGACACAGATCTGGATGACTTAAGTCACAAACCGGATACGTGTATATTTTGAATGGTGGGGCAGTAAGCTGGTGCAGTTGCAAGCAAAGCGTTGTGGCGGGATCTACATGTGAAGCGGAATACATGGCGGCCTCAGAGGCAGCACAAGAAGCAATCTGGGTGAAGGAGTTCATTACCGACCTAGGAGTTATTCCCAATGCGTCGGGCCCGATGACTCTCTTCTGTGACAACACTGGAGCTATTGCCCTTGCCAAGGAGCCCAGGTTTCACAGGAAGACCAGGCATATCAAGCGTCGCTTCAACTCCATTCGTGAAAGTGTTCAAAATGGAGACATAGATATTTGTAAAGTACATACGGACCTGAATGTAGCAGATCCGTTGACTAAACCTCTCCCTAGAGCAAAACATGATCAACACCAGAACTCTATGGGTGTTCGATTCATCACAATGTAACTAGATTATTGACTCTAGTGCAAGTGGGAGACTGTTGGAAATATGCCCTAGAGGCAATAATAAAATGGTTATTATTATATGTCCTTGTTCATGATAATTGTCTATTGTTCATGCTATAATTGTGTTATCCGGAAATCGTAATACATGTGTGAATACATAGACCAAAACATGTCCGTAGTGAGCCTCTAGTTGACTAGCTCGTTGATCAACAGATAGTCATGGTTTCCTGACTATGGACATTGGATGTCATTGATAACGGGATCACATCATTAGGAGAATGATGTGATGGACAAGACCCAATCCTAAGCATAGCACAAAGATCGTGTAGTTCGTTTGCTAGAGCTTTTCCAATGTCAAGTATCATTTCCTTAGACCATGAGATCGTGCAACTCCCGGATACCGTAGGAGTGCTTTGGGTGTACCAAACGTCACAACGTAACTGGGTGACTATAAAGGTGCACTACGGGTATCTCCGAAAGTGTCTGTTGGGTTGGCACGGATCGAGACTGGGATTTGTCACTCCGTATGACGGAGAGGTATCTCTGGGCCCACTCGGTAATGCATCATCATAATGAGCTCAATGTGACCATGTGTTTGGTCATAGGATCATGCATTACGGTACGACTAAAGTGACTTGCCGGTAACGAGATTGAACAAGGTATTGGGATACCGACGATCGAATCTCGGGCAAGTAACGTACCGATTGACAAAGGGAATTGTATACGGGATTGATTGAATCCTCGACATCGTGGTTCATCCGATGAGATCATCGTGGAACATGTGGGAGCCAACATGGGTATCCAGATCCCGCTGTTGGTTATTGACCGGAGAGTCGTCTCGATCATGTCTGCATGTCTCCCGAACCCGTAGGGTCTACACACTTAAGGTTCGGTGACGCTAGGGTTGTAGAGATATTAGTATACGGAAATCTGAAAGTTGTTCGGAGTCCCGGATGAGATCCCGGACGTCACGAGGAGTTCCGAAATGGTCCGGAGGTGAAGAATTTTATATAGGAAGTCCAGTTTCGGCCACCGGGAAAGTTTCGGGGTCACCGGTATTGTACCGGGACCACCGGAAGGATCCCGGGGGTCCACCGGGTGGGGCCACCTATCCCGGAGGGCCCCATGGGCTGAAGTGGGGAAGGGAACCAGCCCCTGGTGGGCTGGTTCGCCCCCTTGGGCTTCCCCTGCGCCTAGGGTTGGAAACCCTAGGGGTGGGGGGCGCCCCACTTGACTTGGGGGGCAAGTCCCCCCCCTTTGGCCGCCGCCCCCCTTGAGATGGATCTCTGGGGGCCGACGCCCCACCTGGACCCCTATATAAAGAGGGGGGAGGGAGGGCAGCCGCACCCAAGCCCTGGCGCCTCCTTCTCCCTCCCGTGACACATCTCCCTCCTCCTGCAGCGCTTGGCGAAGCCCTGTTGGAATCCCCGCTGCTTCCACCACCACGTCGTCGTGCTGCTGGATCTCCATCAACCTCTCCCTTCCCCTTGCTGGATCAAGAAGGAGGAGGCGTCTTCCCCAACCATACGTGTGTTGAACGCGGAGGTGCCGTCAGTTCGGCACTCGGTCATCGGTGATTTGGATCACGACGAGTACGACTCCATCAACCCCGTTCACTTGAACGCTTCCGCTCGCGATCTACAAGGGTATGTAGATGCACTCTTTTCCCTCTCGTTGCTAGAAGACTCCATAGGTTGTTCTTGGTGATGCGTAGAAAAAATTTAATTTCTGCAACGATCCCCAACATAAAACATAGTGAGATTATGTAAGGAGTGCATGCACAAATCCAGAGTGATGGTAGCAAACTGTGGATAGACCCAAAACCAATGATAGCAGGCAGATAATAGCTTTAGTTAAAAAATACAGATAATGGCTTCTTTAATGTTTGTTTGCACCCAACATGAAACTCATAGTAGACACCGGAGATTAACCAGATAGTAGACAGATAGTATTGATTGTTGCCCCAATATGTACCCCACAACCATTTAAAAACTCAAGTTTCAGCATTAGTTTGGACCTGACTCGGAGTCTAATAGGTGAACACGACGATAATGTAGCATGTCATCATATTAAGCAACGCATGACGTAAGCAGACACGGAAGAGTGCGACCTCTCTTGCGGACCCGTGTAGTCCTCAAGGTCATCTGCTCAGTTGATGATGGTAATGCAGTTGTCGTGGCTGCCGGCGGCGGGGAAGAAGATCTGAGGCAGCGAAAGACAGTCTGGAGAGCGGATCCCTGCTGTGGTGAACCCTTCCGTCGTTGGAGCAGCTGAGCTGGGGTGGAACACAGCGCCGCAGGAGCACGACAAACCACACAAGGTTTTCTTTGACACATATCTATAACAGAAGTAATTGAGTAAGGGCTTGTTTGAATTTGAGGATTCTAACAATGCAGGGATAGGAAATAGACAAGAATAGGATAGGAATGCACGTGCAAAACAGAGAATTTAAAAACACAAGATTTCTGCCAATCTGGGTGTTTGATTCACAACAATTGGAAGATCACAGGATGCAAAAAAGCATGGTGAGATTAAGTCAAACCATAAGAAAATGTACGGTTATAATGCTATTTGTTGGAGAACGTAGTAATTTCAAAAAATTTCCTACGCACACGCAAGATCATGGTGATGCATAGCAACGAGAGGGGAGAGTGTTGTCCACGTACCCTCGTAGACCGACAGCGGAAGCGTTATCACAACGCGGTTGATGTAGTCGTACGTCTTCACGATCCGACCGATCAAGTACTGAACGTACGGCACCTCCGAGTTCTACACACGTTCAGCTCGATGACGTCCTTCGAACTCCGATCCAGCCGAGTGTTGAGGGAGAGTATCGTCAGCACGACGGCATGGTGACGATGATGATGTTCCACCGACGCAGGGCTTCGCCTAAGCTCCGCAATGGTATTATCGAGGTGTAATATGGTGGAGGGGGGCACCGCACACGGCTAAGATATCTCAAGGATCAATTGTTGTGTCTCTGGGGTGCCCCCCTACCCCCGTATATAAAGGAGCAAGGGGGAGGCAGCCGGCCAAGGGGAGAGGCGCGCCATAGGGGGGAGTCCTACTCCCACCGGGAGTAGGACTCCTCCTTTCCTTGTGGGAGTAGGAGAAGGGAAGGGGGAAGGAGAAAGAAGGAAGGGTGCGCCCCCCCCTCCCTAGTCCAATTCGGACCAGACCAAGGGGAGGGGTGCGGCCACCTTTTGAGGCCTTTCTCTCCTTTCCCGTATGGCCCATTAAGGCCCAATACGAATTCCCGTAACTCTCCGGTACTCCGAAAAATACCCGAATCACTCGGAACCTTTCCGAAGTCCGAATATAGTCGTCCAATATATCGATCTTTACGTCTCGACCATTTCGAGACTCCTCGTCATATCCCCGATCTCATCCGGGACTCCGAACTCCTTCGGTACATCAAAACTCAATAAAACTGTCATCGTAACGTTAAGCGTGCGGACCCTACGGGTTTGAGAACTATGTAGACATGACCGAGACACATCTCCAGTCAATAACCAATAGCGGGACCTGGATGCCCATATTGTCTCCCACATATTCTACGAAGATCTTTATCGGTCAGACCGCATAACAACATACGTTGTTCCCTTTGTCACCGGTATGTTACGTGCCCGAGATTTGATCGTCGGTATCTCGATACCTAGTTCAATCTCATTACCGGCAAGTCTCTTTACTCGTTCTGTAACACATCATCCCGCAACTAACTCATTAGTCACAATGCTTGCAAGGCTTATAGTGATGTGCATTACCGAGTGGGCCCAGAGATACCTCTCCGACAATTGGAGTGACAAATCCTAATCTCGAAATACGCCAACCCAACAAGTACCTTTGGAGACACCTGTAGAGCACCTTTATAATCACCCATTTACGTTGTGACGTTTGGTAGCACACAAAGTATTCCTCCGGTAAACGGGAGTTGCATAATCTCATAGTCATAGGAACATGTATAAGTCATGAAGAAAGCAATAGCAACATACTAAACGATCGAGTGCTAAGCTAACGGAATGGGTCAAGTCAATCACGTCATTCTCCTAATGAGGTGATCTCGTTAATCAAATGACAACTTATGTCTATGGCTAGGAAACATAACCATCTTTGATTAACGAGCTAGTCAAGTAGAGGCATACTAGTGACACTCTATTTGTCTATATATTCACACATGTATTATGTTTCCGGTTAATACAATTCTAGCATGAATAATAAACATTTATCATGATATAAGGAAATAAATAATACTTTATTATTGCCTCTAGGGCATATTTCCTTCAGTCTCCCACTTGCACTAGAGTCAATAATCTAGTTCACATCGCCATGTGATTTAACATCAATAGTTCACATCACCATGTGATTAACACCCATGGTTCACATCGTCATGTGACCATCACCCAAAGGGTTTACTAGAGTCAGTAATCTAGTTCACATCGCTATGTGATTAACACCCAAAGAGTACTAAGGTGTGATCATGTTTTGCTTGTGAGATAATTTTAGTCAACGGGTCTGTCACATTCAGATCCGTAAGTATTTTGCAAATTTCTATGTCTACAATGCTTTGCATGGAGCTACTCTAGCTAATTGCTCCCACTTTCAATATGTATCTAGACCGAGACTTAGAGTCATCTAGATTAGTGTCAAAACTTGCATCGACGTAACCCTTTACGACGAACCTTTTGTCACTTCCATAATCGAGAAACATATCCTTATTCCACTAAGGATAATTTTGACCGCTGTCCAGTGATCTACTCCTAGATCACTATTGTACTCCCTTGCCAAAATCAGTGTAGGGTATACAATAGATCTGGTACACAGCATGGCATACTTTATAGAACCTATGGCCAAGGCATAGGGAATGACTTTCATTCTCTTTCTATCTTTTGCCGTGGTCGGGCATTGAGTCTTTACTCAATTTCACACCTTGTAACACAGGCAAGAACTCTTTCTTTGACTGTTCTATTTTGAACTACTTCAAAATCTTGTTAAGGTATGTACTCATTGAAAAAACTTATCAAGCGTCTTCATCTATCTCTATAGATCTTGATGCTCAATATGTAAGCAGCTTCACCGAGGTCTTTCTTTGAAAAACTCCTGTCAAACACTCCTTTATGCTTTGTAGAATAATTATACATTATTTCTGATCAACAATATGTCATTCACATATACTTATCAGAAATGCTGTAGTGCTCCCACTCACTTTCTTGTAAATACAGGCTTCACCGCAAGTCTGTATAAAACTATATCCTTTGATCAATTTATCAAAGTGTATATTCCAACTCCGAGATGCTTGCACAAGTCCATAGATGGATCGCTGGAGCTTGCATATTTTGTTAGCATTTTTAGGATTGACAAAACCTCCTGGTTGCATCATATACAACTCTTCTTTAATAAATCCATTAAGGAATGTAGTTTTGTTTATCCATTTGCCAAATTTCATAAAATGCGGCAATTGCTAACATGATTCAGACAGACTTAAGCATAGATACGAGTGAGAAACTCTCATCGTAGTCAACATCTTGAACTTGTCGAAAACCTTTTTGCGACAATTCTAGCTTTGTAGATAGTGACACTACTATCAGCATCCGTCTTCCTCTTGAAGATCCATTTAATCTCAATTGCGTGCCGATCATCGGGCAAGTCAACCAAAGTCCACACTTTGTTCTCATACATGGATCTCATCTCAGATTTCATGGCCTCAAGCCATTTTGCGGAATCTGGGCTCACCATCGCTTCTTCATAGTTCGTAGGTTTGTCATGGTCTAGTAACATAACCTCCAGAACAGGATTACCGTACCACTCTGGTGCGGATCTTACTCTGGTTGACCTACAAGGTTTAGTAACAACTTGATCTGAAGTTTCATGATCATCATCATTAACTTCCTCACTTATTGGTATAGACATCACAGGAACCGTTTCTTGTGATGAACTACTTTCCAATAAGGGAGCAGGTATAGTTACCTCATCAAGTTCTACTTTCCTCCCACTCACTTCTTTCGAGAGAAAACTCCTTCTCTAGAAAGGATCCATTCTTAGCAACGAATGTCTTGCCTTCGGATCTGTGATAGAAGGTGTACCCAACTGTCTCCTTTGGGTATCCTATGAAGACACATTTTTCCGATTTGGGTTTGAGCTTATCAGGATGAAACTTTTTCACATAAGCATCGCAACCCCAAACTTTAAGAAATGACAACTTTGGTTTCTTGCTAAACCTCAGTTCATAAGGCGTCGTCTCAACGGATTTTGATGGTGCCCTATTTAACGTGAATGCAGCTGTCTCTAATGCATAACCCCAAAACGATAGTGGTAAATTGGTAAGAGACATCATAGATTGCATTATATCCAATAAAGTACGGTTATGACGTTCGGAAAAACCATTATGCTGTGGTGTTCCAGGTGGCATAAATTTGTGAAACTATTCCACATTGTTTTAATTGAAGACCAAACTCGTAACTCAAATATTTGTCTCCGCGATCAGATCATAGAAACTTTATTTTCTTGTCACGATGATTTTCCACTTCACTCTGAAATTCTTTGAACTTTTCAAATGTTTAAGACTTATGTTTCATCAAGTAGATATACCCATATCTGCTCAAATCATCTGTGAAGGTCAGAAAATAATGATACCTGCTACGAGCCTCAATATTCATCGGACCACATACATCTGTATGTATGATTTCCAACAAATCTGTTGCTCTCTCTATAGTTCCGGAGAACGGTGTTTTAGTCATCTTGCCCATGAGGCACGGTTCGCAAGCATCAAGTGATTCCAAAATCCCATCAGTATGGAGTTTCTTCATGCGCTTTACACCAATATGACCTAAACGGCAGTGCCACAAATAAGTTGCACTATCATTATTAACTTTGCATCTTTTGGCTTCATTATTATGAATATGTGTATCACTACGATCGAGATCCAACAAACCATTTTCGTTGGTGTGTATGACCATAGAAGGTTTTTATTCATGTAAACAGAACAACAATTGTTCTCCAACTTAAATGAATAACCGTATTGAAATTAACATGATCAAATCATATTCATGCTCAACGCAAACACCAAATAACACTTATTTAGTTTCAACACTAATCCCGAAAGTATGGGAAGTGTGCGATGATGATCATATCAATCTTGGAACTACTTCCAACACACATCGTCACCTCTCCTTTTACTAGTCTCTGTTTATTCTGCAACTCCCGTTTCGAGTTACTACTCTTAGCAACTGAACCAGTATCAAATACCGAGGGGTTGCTATAAACACTAGTAAAGTACACATCAATAACATGTATATCCAATATACCTTTGTTCACTTTGCCATCCTTCTTATCCACCAAATAGTTGGGGTAGTTCCGCTTCCAGTGACCAGTCCCTTTGCAGTAGAAGCACTTAGTCTCAGGCTTAGGTACAGACTTGGGCTTCTTCACTTGAGTAGCAACTTGCTTGCCGTTCTTTTTGAAGTTCCCCTTCTTCCCTTTGCCCTTTTCTTGAAACTAGTGGTCTCGTCAACCATCAACACTTGATGTTTTTCTTGATTTCTACCTTCGTCGATTTCAGCATCATGAAGAGCTCGGGAATTACTTTCGTCATCCCTTGCATACTATAGTTCATCACGAAGTTCTACTAACTTGGTGATGGTGACTAGAGAATTCTGTCAATCACTATTTTATCTGGAAGATAAACTCCCACTTGATTCAAGCGATTGTAGTACCCAGACAATCTTAGCACATGCTCACTAGTTGAGCGATTCTCCTCCATCTTTTAGCTATAGAACTTGTTGGAGACTTCATATCTCACAACTCGGGTATTTGCTTGAATTATTAACTTCAACTCCTGGAACATCTCATATGGTCCATGACGTTCAAAACGTCTTTGAAGTCCCGATTCTAGGCCGTTAAGCATGGTGCACTAAACTATCAAGTAGTCATCATATTGAGCTAGCCAAACGTTCATAACGTCTGCATCTGCTCCTGCAATAGGTCTGTCACCTAGCGGTGTATTAAGGACATAATTCTTCTGTGCAGCAATGAGGATAATCCTCAGATCACGGATCCAATCCGCATCTTTGCTACTAACATCTTTCAACATAATTTTTCTCTAGGAACATATCAAAAATAAACACAGGGAAGCAACAACGCGAGCTATTGATTTACAACATAATTTGCAAAAATACTATCAGGACTAAGTTCATGATAAATTTAAGTTCAATTAATCATATTACGTAAGAACTCCCACTTAGATAGACATCCCTCTAATCCTCTAAGTGATCACGTGATCCATATCAACTAAACCATGTCCGATCATCACGTGAGATGGAGTAGTTTCAATGGTGAACATCACTATGTTGATCATATCTACTATATGATTCACGCTCGACCTTTCGGTCTCCGTGTTCCGAGGCCATATCTGTTATATGCTAGGCTCGTCAAGTTTAACCTGAGTATTCCGCGTGTGCAACTGTTTTGCACCCGTTGTATTTGAACGTAGAGCCTATCACACCCAATCATCACGTGGTGTCTCAGCACGAAGAACTTTCGCAACGGTGCATACTCAGGGAGAACACTTATACTTTGATAATTTAGTGAAGGATCATCTTATAATGCTACCGTCAAACAAAGCAAGATAAGATGCATAAAGGATTAACATCACATGCAATCAATATAAGTGATATGATATGGCCATCATCATCTTGTGCTTGTGATCTCCATCTCCGAAGCACCGTGCTTGTGATCTCCATCTCCGAAGCACCGTCATGATCACCATCGTCACCGGCGCGACACCTTGATCTCCATCGTAGCATCGTTGTCGTCTCGCCAATTTATTGCTTTTACGACTATCGCTACCGCTTAGTGATAAAGTAAAACTATTACATGGCGATTGCATCTCATACAATAAAGCGACAACCATATGGCTCCTGCCAGTTGCCGATAACTCGGTTACAAAACATGATCATCTCATACAACACATTATATCACATCATGTCTTGACCATATCACATCACAACATGCCCTGCAAAAACAAGTTAGACGTCCTCTACTTTGTTGTTGCATATTTTACGTGGCTGCTACGGGCTTAGTAAGAACCGTTCTTACCTACGCATCAAAACCACAACGATAGTTTGTCAAGTTGGTGTTGTTTTAACCTTCGCAAGGACCGGGCGTAGCCACACTCGGTTCAACTAAAGTGAGAGAGACAGACACCCGCCAGCCACCTTTAAGCAACTAGTGCTCGCAGCGGTGAAACCAGTCTCGCGTAAGCGTACGCGTAATGTCGGTCCGGGCCGCTTCATCTCACAATACCGCTGAACCAAAGTATGACATGCTGGTAAGCAGTATGACTTATATCGCCCACAACTCACTTGTGTTCTACTCGTGCATAGCATCAACGCATAAAACCAGGCTCGGATGCCACTATTGGGGAACGTAGTAATTTCAAAAAAATTCCTACGCACACGCAAGATCATGGTGATGCATAGCAACGAGAGGGGAGAGTGTTGTCCACGTACCCTCGTAGACCGAAAGCGGAAGCGTTAGCACAACGCGGTTGATGTAGTCGTACGTCTTCACGATCCGACCGATCAAGTACCGAACGTACGGCACCTCCGAGTTCTACACACGTTCAGCTCGATGACGTCCCTCGAACTCCGATCCAGCCGAGTGTTGAGGGAGAGTTTCGTCAGCACGACGGCGTGGTGACGATGATGATGTTCCACCGACGCAGGGCTTCGCCTAAGCTCCGCAATGGTATTATCGAGGTGTAATATGGTGGAGGGGGGCACCGCACACGGCTAAGAGATCTCAAGGATCAATTGTTGTGTCTCTGGGCTGCCCCCCTGCCCCCGTATATAAAGGAGCAAGGGGGAGGCAGCCGGCCAAGGGGAGAGGCGCGCCATAGGGGGGAGTCCTACTCCCACCGGGAGTAGGACTCCTCCTTTCCTTGTGGGAGTGGGAGAAGGGAAGGGGGAAGGAGAAAGAAGGAAGGGTGCTCCCCCCTTCCCTAGTCCAATTCGGACCAGACCATGGGGAGGGGTGCGGCCACCTTTTGAGGCCTTTCTCTCCTTTCCCGTATGGCCCATTAAGGCCCAATACGAATTCCCGTAACTCTCCGGTACTACGAAAAATACCCGAATCACTCAGAACCTTTCCGAAGTCCGAATATAGTCGTCCAATATATCGATCTTTACGTCTCGACCACTTCGAGACTCCTCGTCATATCCCCGATCTCATCCGGGACTCCGAACTCCTTCGGTACATCAAAACTCAATAAAACTGTCATCGTAACGTTAAGCGTGCGGACCCTACGGGTTCGAGAACTATGTAGACATGACCGAGACACGTCTCCGGTCAATAACCAATAGCGGGACCTGGATGCCCATATTGGCTCCCACATATTCTACGAACATCTTTATCGGTCAGACCGCATAACAACATACGTTGTTCCCTTTGTCACCGGTATGTTACTTGCCCGAGATTTGATCGTCGGTATCTCGATACCTAGTTCAATCTCGTTACCGGCAAGTCTCTTTACTCGTTCCGTAACACATCATCCCGCAACTAACTCATTAGTCACAATGCTTGCAAGGCTTATAGTGATGTGCATTACCGAGTGGGCCCAGAGATACCTCTCCGACAATTGGAGTGACAAATCCTAATCTCGAAATACGCCAACCCAACAAGTACCTTTGGAGACACCTGTAGAGCACCTTTATAATCACCCATTTACGTTGTGACGTTTGGTAGCACACAAAGTGTTCCTCCGGTAAACGGGAGTTGCATAATCTCATAGTCATAGGAACTTGTATAAGTCATGAAGAAAGCAATAGCAACATACTAAACGATCGAGTGCTAAGCTAACGGAATGGGTCAAGTCAATTACGTCATTCTCCTAATGAGGTGATCTCGTTAATCAAATGACAACTTATGTCTATGGCTAGGAAACATAACCATCTTTGATTAACGAGCTAGTCAAGTAGAGGCATACTAGTGACACTCTATTTGTCTATATATTCACACATGTATTATGTTTCCGGTTAATACAATTCTAGCATGAATAATAAACATTTATCATGATATAAGGAAATAAATAATACTTTATTATTGCCTCTAGGGCATATTTCCTTCACTATTATGCTACTATCTCTTAGTCTTGTGCTTGATGAATAGGAATATGAAAAGGAGGAGAAGTGGAAATTAGAATTCCTACGGTTTTTCTTTCAAGGAGACACTAAAGGAACAAATCCTACAGTTTTCCTTTGCTCCATTCCTTTGCACCAAATTCATGAAAAGTAGTACCATAGGAAACTTTCCAATTCTGATGTTTTTCATTCACTTTTCCTTTCAAGCACTGGCGATTCTAGTAGGCAGGCTTGAGCAAGGAAAATCCTACACTAAAAAAATGTTTTTGTGCTACTTCTATTACTTTGGACCCAGGCCACTGCCATACTAGCGCAACTCCCAGGCCCATCGACAAATGCACAGCTCAAACGCGCAGAGATAAATAATGATGGCGTTCAAGAGAGTCCATCACGGATAGCTAAGTTGCCTGGCACCTCACTGCTTGTCATATAGTAGGATAAAATAATCGTATTTCTCGTTACTACGAGTGCTCAGTGGACAATATATATAACATGTAGAGTAAAAAAGAGATGCAACAAGTGTACAACCTCTTTGACGAAGCCATGTCGATCTCAGCGTGATTGGGTTGGCCAGTGAGGATGCTCCGGCTGACTTGGCTGTCGGAGGAGGGGAAGAAGATCTTAGGCGTCTGGAGATGGAGCCCGAGGTACTGCTCTGCTGTGATGGAGGGTTTCGTCGTTGGAGCAGCTCCGGTGAGTTGTACGACGCCGAGGCTGAAGCAGGACAAGAGAGACAACGAACAACGTTAACTTGAGTGGAATTCTAATAGCATCTCCAATACATGACGTAAAATACATAACCACAAAGTGCTAGATGTAAAATACATCAGCCGCTCATCTCTGAACTTAACTGTCGAAACTGAATTTAACTGGCGAAACTGAACTTAACTGTCGAAACTGAACTTAACTGTCGAAACTGAACTTAACTGTCGAAACTGAATTTTGCTGTCGAAACTAAACGCACTAGCAAGGTGAGGCTACATGTCGGTCGACTAACTTTTTTTATCTCTGGTCAGTCGATTTTGCAGCTGTTGGATACGAAATTAAGGGCCTGCGGTTCATCTTCAACCTCCACCCCCCTGAGCCGCCAGCCACCACCGGCCAAACAGCAGCCCCCCGCCGCCCGCGGCCGGTGGTGCGCCACCCCGCCCGCCCCGAAAACACTCCCCACCGCCGGTCCGCCGCCGCCCCGGCCATCCCTCTAGGCCCCCCGTGCCGAGCTTTTTCTCCGGCGATCCCCACGCCACCGCCCCGCCAACGCCCCGCCACCGCCGGCGACCACC
>NC_057811.1:45949241-45949644 GCF_018294505.1 Triticum aestivum | reverse complement strand
GTCGAAACTGAATTTTGCTGTCGAAACTGAACGCACTAGCAAGGTGAGGCTACACGTCGGTCGACTGACTTTTTCATCTCTGGTCAGTCGATTTTGCAGCCGTTGGATACGAAATCAAGGGCCTGCAGTTCATCTTCAACCTCCACCCCTTGAGCAGCCGGCCACCACCGGCCAAACAGCAGCCCCCCGCCGCCCGCGGCCGGCGGTGCGCCGCCCCGCCCCGCCCGCCCCGAAAACAATTCCCGCCGCTAGTCCGCCGCCGCCCCGGCCATCCCTCTAGGCCCCCCTGTGCCGAGCTTTTTCTCCGGCGATCCCCACGCCACCGCCCCGCCAACGCCCCGCCACCGCCGGCGACCACCGCCCCCATCCTGAACCCTAAGATAGATAGTGGGGCACCTCTCCG
>NC_057811.1:45842287-45949231 GCF_018294505.1 Triticum aestivum | reverse complement strand
AATCGACTGACCCAAAAGTCGATTCAGTCGACTGAAGTGTAGCTAAATCGGAGCAGCATCGCAAGCAAGAGCAAGAGCGAGAGCAGCAGCGCGAGCAAGAGCAATAGCAAGAGCAGACCAGGCAGGGGACCGAGAGCAAGAGCAGAGCAGCAGCTCCTACTGATGTGGACGTCACCACCGAGGGAGGGACGCCGTGGAGGAAGTGGCCGGCGACGCCGCCGTGGATGGAGCCGCGCCGTGTCGGCTCGGGACCGAGCGCCGGCAGCACCGTGAGATCGAATTAAGAAGAAAATGCGGCGATTAGTGTACAACCTCTTTGGTGGTGCCGATTAGGCCGCAGCTTCATCCGAGGAAACGGTGATGATGATCCTCTTCCGGTGGTGCAGGTGAAGACGGTGGTGTGGGAATGGAGGTGGCGCGAAAGACGAGGGAAACGTCGGGGCAGCTCCTTGGAGGTGGAGGACGGGGTGGCTGAACCGGCGGGACGATGAGATCGACGACGGATCCTCATCCGGTACGGTGGATGAGGGACGTCGAGGTGTTGCTGTGGACGACGTCGTCGGGGAAGAGGCTCTGGCTGGGTGGCGGACGGAGCAGGGTGTGGGGTTTCGTCGCGGGTTTTCACGGCCTCGGTGTACGAATGGGTGGGCGGATGGGATGGCAGTGGGGAACCATGGCTTAGAGACGTGCTTGTCCGAAATGTGGGGTAAGTTACGAAAGTACCCCCACCGATTTGAGGCGGTTCTTTCGGTTCAGGGGTAGCACGGGCATTTCGCGTGTCGGGATTTCACAGGAGGTGGGAGTTTTCGCACGCGTTGTAATTTCGGAATAGCAAGGCGCGGGTTGAGATGGAGGGAGTTGTCGGAGCACAACAAGATAAAGATATATCTTAAATATTTCAGGCTAACAAGGCGCGGGTTGAAGAGGCGGGAGTTTCGCAACACGATAGACAGAGACGCTAGCTTGAATTTTCGGCATAACAAGGCGCGGCTTGAAATTTCGGAAGAACAAGCTTAACGTGTACCCCAAAAAAAGACAATTTGCACCTCAACAAGCACAACACACACACACAAACACCATTTAGACTAGAGTAAGGTACACGTGCATTGCACGCATGAGATTTGGCAACCAAATTATGAATAAATACCACATTATAGCATGCAAGCTTTGAGTCATATATGCATGATGTAGATGTTCGTTTAATTCTTATAGTTCATTTCATTCAAAATCATCTAGTTTTTATAAGAAAGCTAATCTATTTTAAGATTCATGGAATTGTGCGTCGTAAGACATAAAGTAAAAACAAATAATGGCAAATCATGTAGAAAAACATTTGGGCAATTCTGATACGGAAGATTCTAGAACAAATAAGAAGTGCTTGTGTTTTGATGTTTGTGCATTATGCTTAAGTTCAACCATGGAGTCTTCTAGATTATACATGTGGCGAAATCTGGTGGAATCTAGATGATATCCAACGGCCAGTAGTGCTCAAATTTGCCATCTTTGGACCATCGGATTCGCCTCATCCAACGACCATCTTTCAAAGTTAAAGTTACCCGCACACAATATAAAAAATATAAAATATAATATATATAGGGGTATAGATATAGATATGTGATGCGAAAGCCGCCCATCATCTCCAATTAGAATAGTGTGTCCATGCACGGATGCGACGTGGCCAAATGATGTCTGCCATCGGTATCTCAAATTCAAATCAGTCTGACCTTGTTCAATGTGTATACATTACAACATGCTCGTTTCCAAACCACACCGCGCAGATCTCCGTTATATTCATGCATGCATGGGTTTCAAACATCAGGATCTCTTATTCAAATATTTGAATTCAACTTTACATTGATTATGACCTCACCTATTCTTTTACACCCACACAGTAGTCTTCTCTTTATAATTGTACCACTAACTTTCTCTCGTGCATGCATGCACACACACTACCAGTCGGCATTATCCATCGCACGCATACAATCTTTTTCTTCAGGTCGGTCTCCCATGAAGGCACACACCCACACACATCCCCCTCTCCATCATATCGGGCATTCTTTATCTCTCACGTGTGCATGCGCAACGATCGATGTTCCTCTATGTATGTGTGTATATAGCTAGGTCTTTCATAGTTTTCCACACAAACCGATCAATCGATATATCCAGTGAGGTCTCACCCTCTTTCCCACGTCCACATCGATCAATCTATACCTCTCTATATAGGATTAACATATATAGCTAATACACCCACATTAATTATATATCCAACGTCCCCCTCTCATCATCCATGCCTTCCGCTTCATCTCTCAGACGCGTGCACAATGGCGAAGACAGGGGGCAGTAAGGGCCCTGCCCCCTCCCCCCTAACATCACTATATATCGAGGCTAATATGAATGTGATCATTAGACAATTGCTGCTAAAAATGGTTTAAGTTCATGAATTGACCCTCCTCGTAAAGGATTAGCAATGCTTGGCCCCCTAGCTCATTTATTTTTCATGGCTCCGCCACTGCGCGCAACAGCGCACGTGTTCGCCCCCTCTCTCTAAATATCGATCTCGCACTTGTGCATTCCTTCATAGTCTCCCTCCACTCGGCCCCTCGCACCATCTTCTAGCCCCCACCGGATTTTGCCACATGTACAATCTAGCAGACTCCATGGTTGAACTTAAGCATAATGCACAAACCTCAAAACAACAGTGGTTCTCTTTTGTTCTAGAATCTTCCGTATCATAACTGCCCAAACTTTTTTTCTAGTTGAATTGCCATTATTTGTTTTTACTTTATGCTTTACAACGCACAATTCCATGAATCATAAAATAGATTAAGGGCTTCTTTGATTCAAAGGATTCTCAAAGGAATTTTGGAGGATTCTAATCATTAGGAATTTTTCCTATCTTGGTTGTTTGATTCGTAGGATTGTAAACCATAGGAATTTTTCCATATGATTCATTTGCACTAGATTTCATAGGAAACATCCCATCCACTCAAACCTCTTTGAAAGAATTCTGCGTTTTTTCTATGCACAATCAAACACTCGTACAATCCTGTAGGATTCAAGACGACATTCCACTATAATCCCATGTTTTTCCTATTCCCGCGTTCTTAGCTTTTTTATAAAAACTAATTGATTTTGAATGAGATGAACTATAAGAATTAAACGAAGGGCTACATCAGGCATATATGACTCAGAGCTTACATGCTATAGTGTGGTATTTATTCATAATTTGGTTGCAAAATCTGATGCGTGCAATGCACGTGTACCTTACTAGTACTTCGAGTATGTGCAAAACACGTAAATTAGAATACCAATGGCACGCTACACAGTGTCTCTCTTACAGTTCATGAAGCCACGTGGCACATGTGGAGGCGTTGTCGCGACCTCCTTGCGTGGATTGATCACAGTGACGTGCTGCTGGTTCCAGAAGAATGTACTCGTCCTCCCTGAGCCATACTGGCGGTACATGCACGAAGCGAAGATGTGCACGCACGCCACGCACGCACTCATTCCCTCGCACGCACACGCGGGTACACGGGCGGACGCAATTTTGTACCAAGATCCACCCCATGTGATAATTTGACGCGTGTAAAGTCGTTCACTTCATTGATGGTCAATTAATACAGCGCATGCAAATTGAGTGGACGTGAGGGCGGAAGAAAGACATTATTACTCCACTGCGCGCATGCGAGTAGTTAAATCGTGGGTTGCTAGTAGTACTTCCATTGGTCTCCTTCGTATTTTGTGCCAATTTTTGACAGTAACATAATATTTACGCATTTGAGCAGTGTAGTACTTGAAATTTATGTTCCGCTAAACTCATCGGGAGCCGTTTCGGGCCTCGAAACCAAAACCATCAATTAATCTTTACCTTGTTCCCATCACATTCGAAAGCCTGCTCACACCTACTAGTACGTACCAAACCTGAACGTGTTCCCACTATGCAGGTATTAGTACTAGTGCTAGTACTTAGGTTATAAAAAGGGGAACTACCTAACCGAAAATTACTCTACCTTTCCTCCTCATAAGTGCTTCTTCTTCGTCCGTCGTTGCCATGGCCGGTGAGCAGAGCTCTAGGTCGAGAACTACTCGTAACAAGGGAGCGGCAACCAAGGCTGCGGAAAAAAAAGAGAGGGCTCGCCGCCACGCAGAGACCTCGAAAGATCTCTCACGGGCAGGCGATGGCTCCCAGGAGCGCCCTAGCCGCGGAGGCGAACATGCCGAGCCGGCGGAGCTGGAGTCGTTATCCCTCGACGGCATGCCCGATCAGCTCAATAAGCAGAAGGAGTTCATCCAAGGCTTGATGGAGTTGCTGAAGGAGAGCCTCGACGACATGCCCGCTGAGCTCAATCAGCAGGGGGAGTTGACCGCCGGCTTGGTGATGCTGCTGAAGAAGAGCATTGCCTCGGAGAAGAAGGCGACCGGCGAAATCCTGCGACTTCAGGAGGACAAGGCGAAGCTCTGCCACGAGATTGACTTGTTGAAGGAGAAGAACGCCGGCTGGAAGAAGCTGCATGAGAATAGTAGTTCCTCGATGAAGATGATGCAGGCCCTCGTCATGGAACAGAAGGAGGAGTTGGCGAAGCTCCGCATCGAGCACCCGGCTGCTGTCAAGGTACGTAATGCGGCCGTGGAACAGATGATGAAGGCTCGCGTCGAGAAATCCCGCGTCATGGACAGAATGAAGAAGATGGCGGAGGAGACGCGCAAGGAGATGGAGGTCGTGGAGGCGATGAAGAAGCAGTTACGACTCTGCGGCGAATTAGATCATTTGGGGTGATAATCTTCCTTCTTCTTTTGCTCCTGTGTTTCATCTTTTGCTTCGGGTGTTTCGCCGCACGTGTCACGTTCTCTGCGAGGCATGAATAGAACAATGTTTTTTTGAGGGAATGAATAGAACAATGCTAACAATGAGATGACTAGCAAATTAGATCATTTTTTATCGCCATATGGCACTGGGCTGCCGTGTTTCGTGCTCCTCCGTCGCAGTACTACTCCAGTGGAAAACTTGAGTATACCGCACGGTTCTTTGCTCCTCCTCGATCAGGTCGTCGACGCATTTATACGAGCAGTCAAATCACAAGGCCCCGCCTTCCAGCAGTAATGAGCCGTCAAATCACAAAGGCCCTCGCCTCTCGTGAAACCGACCAAGCTAGACTGCCCCGCCCTCTAGCCTTTTAAAAAATGTATACTTTTGTACAGCAGTAGTATCGATGGATTGCGCCATGGAGCAAAACTTGAAATTAAAAAAAAGGTGGTACATATAGAGAGCGCTCGTCGCCAAATTATGCATATAGTACTATTAAAAAGGCTAGTCACAATAATGGTGTCCAGCACAACCCACCCCTCAAATAAAACTAAGAGGGTGCTTGGATACGTTTTAGTCCCATGACTAAAAGTAGTGGGACTAAAACATGCTAGCCTCACCCATGCTTGGATCCAAATACTAAAAAGGCTAAAATCAAGTTAATGAGCATTTACTATCCTCCAAACCCTCCAATCCAGAACTCGCCTGTGTTAAAGGAGAGGAGTTAAATGAGTAGAGAGAGGACTAATCCACATTTTAGTAGGGGTACCCCTGACTAAAAAAATTTAGTCTCAAGACTAGTTTTAGCCCCTCTTTAAAGAGACTATTTTTAGTCAGACTAAAATAAGTCCCTTGGATCCAAGCACCCTCTAAGCATCCTGGAATTCTTTGACAAAACTAAGCACCCTGAAATTCTTTGACAACTAAACTGCTGGCTATATGATGTTGGCCATATATATTGTACGTATATAATGTGAAGAAACGAGTGGTAGTACTATACCAACTAAAAGATGAAATGTAAGAAATACTAGTATGTACGTACTGAAGAGTTAAAGTAACGAGAAGAAACATAACATAGTTCTGCTGGGGGCTCAGCACAACACACCCCTCAAATTAAATTAAGCACACGTGAAATTAAACTTTGCACTATTCCGGTAGACACTGCATTAGAACCACCATGAGCAACGACACTGCCACCTTACTCGGAGTCCTCGTCCACGTCCCCGACTTCGTCCTTGTCCCTCTTCCTCTTGGCCGATACTTCTTTGCTTGAACCGCACACTTGGTTGTTGCTCTTCATCCAACCCTTGTAGATATTGAAGCAAAGGTAGCCATCCATTGCAGCGTAGTGGATGTGGTCTATATCTAGTACATTCCGCTGCCATGCATGACGATGAAACGTGTATGGAGGTTTCTCCATTTTACCGTACGAAGGATGAACCATGGCTCCTGCCAGGGTCAGCATTGAAGGCTGACGAGAGGACACCAAGCCGATTCTTCTGGAGGACGAAGGTGTTGCCTACAACGAGGCCTATCCGACGCAGGACTTCTTTGTCGTTACCAAAGTCTACAGTAACGAATTTGACTATGTTGCTCTCGAGGAAGTCCTTAAAATCCTGGCACTCAACGTCGGCATGGCATATGTGGTAGACCAAGCATAAGTCATGCACGCAAACCTGGATCACGGCGCGCTTCTTCCTCTCTTCGTCCTTTAGATCCTTCTCTCGTCCCAGGAATGTGGTGTACTCAACATCTAGCCCAATGACCCACTCATCATCTGAGTCTTCGAACATGCGTCTGAAGCGAGAAAGGCATCCTTTCACCGTCGCGGAAGAACGGGTGTAGATGACGTCGAACTCATCGCCGGTGATGGTTCTAACCTTGTACTCACCGCCGATCGTGGAGATTTGGGACTCCATGGATTTGGGAGGAGGGTTAGGATTAGTGGAACTGCCGTAATGTGAATGGACGGGACGACTAGGAGCGAACTGCCGTAGTATTGAAGGACGTGTGGGACGAGTAGGAGCGAACTGCCAGCGTGCGAACGGCAGGGTAGTGGCTTTCCATTCTCCCATAATACGGGCTTCCGAGAGCCCTTGGATCTGAGATCGAACGGTTGCATGGCGTGATTCTAGACCTATGGATGAATATCCTATCCTGGAGGGTTATTCTGCAAATTTTCAGCAACTTAGCATGCGACCATTTGATCTCAGATCCAAGGGCTGCCAGCTGCCCATATCATGGTCGCGCCTACCACGACCATCGCGTCGCTCGCGCGGTCGCGCCCTTGAAGATTTAACACGGTGCGTTAGGCTATCTGATGTTGGCATGTCATACATAGTCATCACTTAGTCACTCATACTACAACAAGGTTGGCTATAAGGTTGGCTATAAGTGTAATTTTTTTTACTCCTCTCTATCTCTTTCTTCGTACTCCCTCCGTCCCATAATATAAGAACGTTTTTGACACTAGTGTAGTGCCAAAAACGTTCTTATATTATGGGACACATGGAGTACTAGTATTTATTGCATTTGCCAAGGAGTGACCTCTTCCAATGAAATGGTGTTGCTAAGTTTGCTTCATTTAATTAGCTATAGACTCAAAATTGTCTTTTCACCTAGGTACACGCGCTTAGCACCGTTTCTTCCTTGGGTCACCAAACTAGTCTTTCTCTTCTTGATTAACTTGCCACATCAGACTTTATACCTATGTGGCAAGCTTAAGCACCTATAGGAGCAAGTAAAAGTAAGTACAATCATGCACTTTACATGGCATTTTTGCATATGTGGAGGAAAGAGAGGCAAGGAAAAAGTGGAGAAGTGGGCTCTCATGCAAGAGCCAGCCTCTACTACATGGTGGAGCATTGGGAGAGGCACCTGTATGGAGGTGGTTAGGAATCGGGAGACTCACGTCGGTCGTAGCGCCGCAGTTAAAATGATAATGGCAAGTCAAATCACGGGGCCCCACCTGTCCAGCAGTAACTCGCTGTCAAATCACACAGCCCTACGTTTGCAGCAGCCTACTCCCTCGTCTTCTCGCGTCTCTGTCAAACCGACTAGGCGGAACTGCCCCGCCTACCGCACAGGAAAAGCCCCGCCCTCGACTTTTAAATAGTATACAGTACGTGGTCAAACTTTGACCCAAAATACACAAAACAACAAAAAAATACTTTCAAGACCAGCGCCGCTCTTCCGCTCTTCTCCTCTTAAACCACCGCAGCTCCTCTCCTGTTCCAATCTAAATGCAGCGCCGCTCCTCTCCTCTTCCATTTCAAAACCACCGCCCCTCCTCTCCTGTTCCAGTCCAAAACCAGCGTCGCTCCTCTCCCATTCTAATCCAAAACCAGCGCTGCTCCTCTCCTCTCCCATTCAAAAACCACCGCCGGCGAGTGAAGGTGCTGTGGAGAAGTAGATCGATGGAGGAGTACAACCGGTACGTGAGGATCGCAGACGACGACCCTGTGAAGCTAGCTAGGATGTTGGAGATACAGTCTTGGTTTGACAACAAGGACCAACTAGCGGCGACGGCGACATCCATGGCCAAATATCTGCAATAGAGCGAAAAGGCGGCGATACTCCCGGAGGGAGTCGCGCCGGAGTACATAGAGCTACTCCTCTGGGCCATGGAGCAAACGGATTCACCAAATCCGGTCGTGAGGGAGCGGTGGTGGGAGTATCAATCCCAGATGGAGCATCCACCGGAGATTGAAGGATCGAGCATCTACAGGGTGCCGTTTGTGAGGGTGTCCTGCCAGAGCGAGCCGGTGGAGTCTTCGTCGACCGAACCCAACTGCAAGAGGAGAAAAGCAGTTGGCCCGACGACGCTTCCCCGCCATCGTCTCCCTCGCCGTTCACATCGTCTCACGGGGCGGCTGTCTGCCGCCGAGGAATAGGAGGGGGCTGCCCCCCCCCCCAGCCCAATAGTCGGGCAGGTTGTGAATTGTCAGGAGGAGCTTAGGGTTGTCACTATTTGCAGGTTGTGAATTGTGTTTTGTGTTGTGTATTTTGAGAGTACTTTCGGATATGAATGTCTTTTGAATTTCGGATTTGCAGTATTGAGCATATGAAGTATTTTATGAATTCTAGAGATCTATTTTTAGCACTTAAAAAAATGTAGTTTCATAGGAATATAAAAGTGCAGACAATGTGATTCTCACAGAAGAAACTGCAAGTTTCAGTTTCAGATAAGAAACTACAAGTTTAGTTTCAGATAAGAAACTGCAACTTTCAGAGGCAGAGCATTTATATTAACACGGCCTTTTCAAACAGGGTTAACATCACGTTGGAAGTTTTATTCATGGTCGAAAATGGAACTACCAGCCAGTTAACATCATGCTGATCAACATTCATGCATAGCACATCTTCATATGATGCAAAGTCAAAATGCCCACACAATGTCGAGTGTGCGAAACACAAAGAAAACGAGGGACGAAGTTTTGGCAAGTGTTGGACGTGGTTTTGGGCTGCCCCGTCTAGGCCTGTTCCCTCCTCCCTGCGGCCGGCTCTGCTGCCGCGCAAGCCTCACCGCCCCACCGTACTCGCATCGCTGGCCTAGCCATCCCTCTACTCACCCACACTTGCTGTTATTCTCCGGCGACGGGAGACGAACCAGTAAACCCTCGTACAGTCGTACTCCCCTTCGCGTGGGAAACAACTGCCGAGTCTTCCCTACCTCCGTGTCATTCCCTTCCTAGGCCTCGCCGTCGTCCACCGCCCTGGTGCTCTCGACGCGGCCTGCTCAACATGGTCAACGACCAACATGCATCTGAAGTGGACTGTACGTGGAGAGGCCGACAGCTGGGTCCACGGCCGCACGCAAGGAAATGCCCCCTTATTACACGCAAAATAATGATTCCTCCACCTGACATCAGGGACCCACCGAAAGGGCCTTCTTTATTTCGCGAAAAAAATGTTACTGCCGCTTACAGCTCGGACCCACCAGCTATATCTTCGCACGCAAGGAAGTGCCTCCTTATTACGCACACAAAAATGAATACTCCCCCTGCTAGCTGGGACCCACCATGGTGGGAGGCTGACTTGTGGGCCTACTAAGTTGACTGCGATGGGGGCCTTTGTCAACTTTAGTCAATATGAACGATTCTAGCTCCAGTGACCGTACGATGTCCATCCAATGGCCGTAGTGCTTCTTCAACCTCTGGTCTTCTTGCTCCAGCCGCCCAAAGCAGCGCCAGTCGTTCCGCATGCTCCTGCCTCCCATGGCCGGCTGTGCTGCCGTGGAGGCCTCACCGCCCCCTACTATTCCCACCGCTGGCCAGGCCCTGCGGCGACGGCAGGCTCACACCGCAGCCAAACCAGTGAACCCTCGTACTCCTCTCCGCGCGGGCTTCCACTGCCGCGTCTTCCCCGGCTCCGCGTCGTCCCCTTCCTAGGCCTCGCCGTCGTCCACCGCCGTGGTGCTCTCCGCGCGGCGTGGTCAACGTGGTCAAGGAACGACTTCCATCGGAAGAGTACTGTACGTGGAGAGGCTGACAGCTGGGTCCGCGGCCACAGCCCAGTTTTTTTGTTATTTGCCAAGTAAGTCGCTTTGTCAGGCCTCTTGGGCTGCAAATCTTTCAAGACGAGGAGAGCTTTCAATCGGCTGGCCGAGAAAATGGCCCATCAGTAATGAGAAATGGCCTGTACATTTTTAAAACACATCAAACCGGCAATTAGTTTCAAATATCTTTTTTTCATTTCGAGATTTTAATACATTAATTTTATGCGTGGAGAATTTGTTGGATTTTATATTGATATACATTTATTTTTAAAATCAGTTTGAATGTGAGTCGAAATTTCGGGATTAAAAACAGTTCGGACCGCACCGAAATATGCAAAATTTCGTATAATTTTTTAACCGTGGCCACAATATGGGCTGTAATGCTAACAAAAAGAATATGGGCTCCAAAAAAACCTTAATAATTAGCAAATGGGCTGTAAATTATTAGAAATAATGGCAGATGGGTCGTATGCTGTTTTCCACAGATTTGAGACTTTCCTAAAAAAAGGTTGACGCACAAGCAGTGACTGTTGGATGGCCATCCAACGGCCGTCGTGCTTCTTCAATCTCTGCTCTTCCTGCTCAGCCGATCAAACAAGCGCCGGCGGGACTGCCTGCTCCCTCCTCCCCGCGGCCGGCTCTGCTGCCGCGCAGGCCTCACCGCCCCACCGTACTCCCATCGCTGGCCTAGCCATCCCTCTACTCACCCACACATGCTGTTATTCTCCGGTGACGGCAGACGAACCAGTAAATTCTCGTACAGTCGTACTCCCCTCCGCGTGGGAAACAACCGCCGAGTCTTCCCTGCCTCCGTGTCGTTCCCTTCCTAGGCCTCGCCGTCGTCCACCGCCCTGCTGCTCTCGGCGCGGCCTGGTCAACATGGTCAACGACCGACATGCATCTGAAGTGGACTGTACGTGGAGAGGCCGACAGCTGGGTCCACGGCCGCACGCAAGGAAATGCCTCCTTATTACGCGCAAAATAATGATTCCTCCACCTGACATCAGGGACCCACCGAAAGGGCCTCTGTATTTCGTGAAAAAAACGTTACCGCCGCTGACAGCTCGGACCCACCAGCTATATCTTCGCACGCAAGGAAGTGCCTCCTTATTACGCACAAAAAAATGAATACACCCCCTGCTAGCTGGGACCCACCATGGTGGGAGGCTGACTTGTGGGCCTACTAAGTTGACTGGGACGGGGGCCTTTGTCAACTTTAGTCAATATGAATGATTCTAGCTCCAGTGACCGTACGATGTCCATCCAACGGCCGTAGTGCTTCTTCAACCTCTGGTCTTCTTGCTCCAGCCGCCCAAAGCAGCGCCGGTCGTGCCGCATGCTCCTGCCTCCCGTGGCCGGCTGTGCTGCCGCGGAGGCCTCACCGCCCCCTACTATTCCCACCGCTGGCCAGGCCCTGCGGCGACGGCAGCCTCACACCGTAGCCGAACCAGTGAACCCACGTACTCCTCTCCGCGCGGACTTCCACTGCCGCGTCTTCCCCGGCTCCGCGTCGTCCCCTTCCTAGGCCTCGCCGTCGTCCACCGCCGTGGTGCTCTCCGCGCGGCGTGGTCAACATGGTCAAGGAACGACTTCCATCGGAAGAGTACTGTACTTGGAGAGGTTGACAGCTGGGTCCACGGCTACAGCCCAGTTTTTTGTGATTTGCCAAGTAAATCGCTTTGTCAGGCCTGTTGGGCTGCAAAACTTTCAAGACGAGGAGAGCTTTCATTCGGCTGGCCGAGAAAATGGTCCATCAGTAATGAGAAATGGGCTGTACATTTCTAAAACACATCAAACCGGCAATTAGTTTCAAATATCTTTTTTTTCATTTTGAGATTTTAAATTACATTAATTTTTATGCGTGGAGAATTTGTTGGATTTTATATTGATATACATTTATTTTTAAAATCAGTTTGAATGTGAGTCGAAATTTCGGGATGAAAAACAGTTCGGACCGCACCGAAATATGCAAAATTTCGTATAATTTTTTAACCGTGGCCACATTATGGGCTGTAATGGTAACAAAAAGAATAGGGCTCCAAAAAAACCTTAATAATTAGCAAATGGGCCGTAAATTATTAGAAATAATGGCAGATGGGCTGTATGCTGTTTTCCACAGATTTGAGGCTTTCCTAAAAAAAGGTTGACGCACAAGCAGTGACTGTTGGATGGCCATCCAACGGCCGTTGTGCTTCTTCAATCTCTGCTCTTCCTGCTCCAGCCGCTCAAACAAGCACCGGCGGGACTGCCTGCTCCCTCCTCCCCGCGGCCGGCTCTGCTGCCGCGCAGGCCTCACCGCCCCACCGTACTCCCATCGCTGGCCTAGCCATCCCTCTACTCACCCACACCTGCTATTATTCTCCGGCGATGGCAGCCAAACTTGTAAACCCTCGTACAGTCGTACTCCCCTCCGCGTGGGAAACAACCGCCGAGTCTTCCCTGTCTCCGTGTCGTTCCCTTCCTAGGCCTCGCTGTCGTCCACCGCCCTGCTGCTCTCGGCGCGGCCTAGTCAACGTTGTCAACGACCGACATGCATCTGAAGTGGACTGTACGTGGAGAGGCCGACAGCTGGGTCCACGACCGCACGCAAGGAAATGCCTCCTTATTACGCACAAAATAATGATTCCTCCACCTGACATCAGGGACCCTCCGAAAGGGCCTCTGTATTTCGCGAAAAAAAGGTTACCGCCGCTGACAGCTCGGACCCACCAGCTATATCTTCGCACGCAAGGAAGTGCCTCCTTATTACGCACAAAAAAATAAATACTCCCCCTGCTAGTTGGGACCCACCATGGTGGGAGGCTGACTTGTGGGCCTACTAAGTTGACTAGGACGGGGGCCGTTGTCAACTTTAGTCAATATGAACGATTCTAGCTCCAGTGACCGTACGATGTCCATCCAACGGCCGTAGTGCTTCTTCAACCTCTGGTCTTCTTACTCCAGCCGCCCAAAGCAGCGCCGGTCGTGCCGCATGCTCCTGCCTCCCGTGGCCAGCTGTGCTGCCGCGGAGGCCTCACCGCCCCTACTATTCCCACCGCTGGCCAGGCCCTGCGGCGACCGCAGCCGAACCAGTGAACCCTCGTACTCCTCTCCGCGCGGGCTTCCACTGCCGCGTCTTCCCCGGCTCCCCGTCGTCCCCTTCCTAGGCCTCGCCGTCGTCCACCGCCCTGGTGCTCTCGGCGCGGCGTGGTCAAGGAACGACTTCCATCGGACGTGGACTGTACGTGGAGAGGCTAACAGCTGGGTCCACGGCCGCAGCAAGGAAGTGCCTCATTATTACACGGAAAATAATGATTCCTTCAACTGACAGCTGGGACCCACCGGACGGGCCACTGTATTTCATGAAAAAATGTTTCCCCTGACTGCTGGGACCCACCAGCTACATCTTCGCACGCAAGGAAGTGCGTCCGGGCAAAAAAAACGATTCGCCCCCCTGACTGCTGGGACCCACCAGCTACATCTTCGCAGGCAAGGAAGTGCCTGACAGTCGGGACCCACCTGGTCGAAGCGTACGTAGCGTTGTCATTCTGGTCGCGAACGTGTACGTACATATATACTGGTGGATGTAGAGGCGCGCTCGTGTCGTAGTAGAGGCGCGTACGTGTCGTAGTAGAGGCGCGCACGTAGCATGTACACGTACGTACAGCGGCCAGGGTGCAAGAAAGAAAATACGGCCATGTATGTGTACATACGGGCGGGGTCTCGAACGCCTACTCGCGCATACGTACGGCCAGGGCTCGTGTACATGGCTGGGTCGGAACGGAGAAACAGCATCGTCGTCGTGTTCATGGGGAGGCAACGGAATGCGTCATGTTCATGGGGAGGCAACGGAATGCGTCGTGTTCATCGGGAGGCAACGGAACACGTGGGAGCCAACCGGCTGGGTCGGAACGGAATGCGTGGTCTTGTTCATCGGGAGGGCTTGGACGGAACAGGCGATGGAAACGAGGCCTGGCGTACCGCACAACGGAGGAAACGGACCTCCTACGTTCGGAACGGGGTCCTGTTGATCGGGAGGGGTGTGGCGTACCGCAAAACGGAGGAAACGGACCTCCTACGGTCGAAAGGGGTCCTGTTGATCGGGAGGGGTGTGGCGTACCGCAAAACGGACGAAACGGACCTCCTACGGTCAAAACGGGGGTCCTGTTGATCGGGAGGGGTGTGGCGTACCGCAAAATGGACGAAATGGACCTCCTACGGTCGAACATGGGTCCTGTTCGTTGGGAGGGGTGTGGCGTACCGTAAAACAGGACTCCACGGGATACTGTTAATCTCCACCATCGACCTCCTCCAGCCTCCACGGGCTACCGTCGACCTCCTCCAGCCACCACGGGCTCCTGTTCATCCAGCCTCCACCGCGCGCTACTCCACCAGCTACTGTTCAACCACCCCTCCACGGGCACCCCTCCACCGTCTACTGTTCATCCAGCCCTCCACACCACGGGGTCCTGTTCAACCACCCCTCCACGGGCACCCCTCCATCGTCTACTGTTCATCCAGCCCTCCACCACACCACGGGGTCCTGTTCATCCAGAGGCAACGCCACCGCTCACTGTTCATCCAACCCCCCCGCCCCCGGCAACGCTCACTCTTCATCCCAGAGGCAGCATCGATCGGCTTCAGTTAGCAGCAGTAGCGAAGGAACCGCTCGATCGGGTTCAGTTAACAGCCATCAATCGATCGCTCGGGTTCAGTAACGCGTAGCCTGCAGTGCAATCGCTCGGGTTCAGTTAGAGCCCAACGCCTCGCTCGGGTTCAGTTAGAGCCAACGCCTCGCACACACGCGCGTACGTGTACGAGAGAAACGCGCATCGCTCGGCCCCTGACCTCCCACCATAACCGGGAACTCCCCGAAATTTTCCTCGCCCTTGCTTCTACTATGGTTTTTTCCGTCATGGACAGCCCAAAGAATGTCATGCAGCTGCGTCTCCGGCCCGTCCAGGACGAAAAGCCCATTTTCTGTCATGATTTTTTGTCATAGAAGTAGGAGCCCACCACATCTATGATGATACCGGGTTTTGTCACAATTATCGTCATAGAAGTGTCATATGTATGACAGAAAAAAATTCGTTCGGCCCAAAATGTCACGGATGTGTCTTTTTTTTGTAGTGGTTATCGAAACCCTAGCAATTCCACAACAACTGGATTAGGCCTTTACCTTCAACACAAGGGGCCGAACCAGTATAAACTCTCTCTGTCCTTTGTCCGCTTTAACCCCTTTAAGCTAACCCATTGCGATGGCTCCACGACTAAGTCCTCTCATCAGGACATCTGCTGTGACAAAACCACGACACCCTCCTTCAACTTTTTGCCCGGGCCTCGCTTTGTCCTGCTGTCCGTAGAAGCAGATTTGCTCGATCCGGAGGGCTGAAAGAAGAAAGATCGATTCGTTAATATATCTTCACATAAAAAAACATGTGATGATCACCAGATGCCTGCTTATATAAATATACCTCGCCGGTAGTATTTGTTATTTCAAGATCAACATTGTCTGTGTCATCATAATCATAATCATAATCATAGTTCATGACTTCATCAGCTCGGTCGTCGAGATCGAATATCTTATCATCACCCTCCCCGGTATTGTTCAGATATTGGGAGCCGTCATCTGCTTTATTCAGATCATCTGGCCTGCGAGGGCTGCATATGATCTCGAACAGGGCCTCTTCTCCCTCTCTGCCGGTATTGTCCCCCATAGCTTTGATTTAACTAATCCAGAAGAAATATAAAACAATTTAGTATTCAGATTACAATGCATGGATGCAATCAATAAGGAAAAACTGAATCATATAGTACATAATATGCATCGTCTCGAATAATATATAATCTCGAATACATCATCTCGAATAATATATAATCTCGAATACGTCGTCTCTAATAATATATAATCACGAATACATCGTCTCTAATAATATATATAATCTTGAATACATCGTCTCGAATATTATATATCGAATACATCACTGGCTAGGTAGCTAATAAAGATCGAATACTACAGAAGAATCTAAGCCACTCGGGGTTCCTGGGGCGCGGGCGATGGACACCCAAAGATAAGGAACCATCACAGGATCATATCTCCGGTCATCTGCCCAAAGAACCTGCCAGGTATTGGAGAACCTGATGTCCATAGCAGCCATGTAGCGATGGACGTGCTCGTCCTCCTCCCTGACACGGCGACGCACCACCTCCGACGGGGCCGGCTCCCTCTGCACTGAATGTGGCCCACGCGAACGCCACCAAAGGAGATCAGGGTCGACGACGGGACCCGAGGCCGGGTTCCTCACCAAGCGGCGCGCCGTGCAGGTAGCACCTCCCAGTGCCAGCCCGGCGGAGCCTAGTCCCGGACATGGGTCAGCCAGACATCGTCGCGAACGGGTCGATGGCGAGGATGCGGGCCGGCCATCGTCGAGAACAAATACTATATGCCCGCAAAAAGTAACATATTTTAAATGATTGGATTGTGATAACTAAAATTCTATATGCAAATTCTAAATTTTTCTAACAATTTGACATTAATCTAATTCATCTAGCTAAAACTAATTCTAAAATTGCTAACATTTCTATAAATATTTCTATAACTAAAAAACAAAAAATTTATAACATTTCTAATATTTCTATAACTAAAAAACAGAAAAATTTCTAACATTTCTATAACTAAAAACAGAAAAATTTCTATAACTAAAAAACTAAAAAACAATGTGTGTGTGTGTGTGTGGACATGGCGGCCGGGGCACAGGAGCTCACCGGCGAGGTGAGGCGACGGGGGGCGGCGACGGGGACGGCGACTGGCGGTGACGACGAGGATGGCGATGATGAGGATGGGGACGGGGCGGCGACGATGGGGACAGGGACGACGGCCGGGACGACGGGGCGGGGCGCGGCGACGACGGGGACGACGGGGACGGGGACGGCCGGGGCGGCGATGGGGGCGTCGACGAGGGGTGGCGACGGGGGCAGAGGAGAAGAAGCAGATGAGAAACTGAATTTTTTGAAGTGTTTTCTTATATAGGATGGGCCTTTAGTACCGGTTGAAGGCACCAACCGGTACTAAAGGTCAATTTTGGCCAGGCCAAGCGGCGGGAAGCGCCCACCTTTAGTACCGGGTGGTGGCTCCAACCGGTACTAAATACCCCCCCCCCTTAGTACCGGTTGGATCCACCACCCGGTACTAAAGGGGGGTGCGCTGGCGCAGGTGCGGTGCGGCATGTTTAGTCCCACCTCGCTAGCCGAGGGGCGTCCGCACTGGTTTATAAGCCCCAGTGCGGTAGCTCTCTCGAGCTCCTCTCTAAAGCAGGCCTACTCGGCCTAAATGTTCAGTGCTGCCCTGTGGGCCTACTGGGCCTTTGCGGGCCTGCATTCTGGTCCAACAACAGTTTGGGTTTCTAGTCGTATGCAGGCCGCTGTGGCGCAGTAGGCGGGCTTTTTATTTTCTTATTTTTTTGCTTTATTTATTTTTGTTTTATTTATTTTTGAGTTGTTTTTTGCTGTATTTAGAGTTTCTTTGTGAATATTTTTGCTTTAGATACAAAAAACTACAAACTTTCTGTTAGTGCCGGTAGTTTTCAAATTTGAATAGTTTAAATTTTGAATTATTTGAAATTTGTGTGAATAACTTAACTTTGAAAATAGATTTTTCAGTGATTCTTTTTTCTTATGTTTTAATATTAGTGTGTTTTATCATTATATTCAATTTGGTAGTGCTTAGGTTATTTAAAAAATGAAATGCCTTTGTAACAGATGAGTTTTCATCCGAAACACTGATACTTCGAAAGAGATTGTCCATTTTGTACACGAAGTGCATCCAGTTTTTGTCGTAACCCTCTCTACTTTTTTGCACATGCTATGTGGGTGAAATTATGATACCATGCCAACTTTCAATCTTTTCTGAGTTCATTTGAAGTGCTTTTCAATTTCAGGGTCATTTAGCTCAAAAAATCAGTAAAATGGATGAAAGAATTTGTTTGCACATAAAATTTCTTCGCGTTTCAAATGCCAAAACACATAACCACCCTAACTATTACAGAGATTCCCTCCTGGGTGTGAAACACAGAAGAAAGTGATGATAGTGAAGCCGATCACATCCCAGATCTTTGGGTGTGAAACTTTTTCTTCACGCGTGTCCCTTTGCGCCGTAACCATGGAAAATCTTCATCATTTAACTGGATGCTCGGGTCAATATTCCCTGTGAATGGAGCAATTGCATCAAACTTTTCATAATCTTCTGACATGTCTGTCTTGTCATCCACTCCCACGATGTTTCTCTTCCCAGAAAGAACTATGTGGCGCTTTGGCTCATCGTATGATGCATTCGCTTCCTTATCTTTTCTTTTTCTCGGCTTGGTAGACATGTCCTTCACATAGAAAACTTGTGCCACATCATTGGCTAGGATGAATGGTTCGTCTGCATACGCAAGATTGTTGAGATCCATTGTTGTCATTCCGTACTGCGGGTCTTCCGTTAACCCGCCTCGTGTCATATTGACCCATTTGCACCGAAACAAAGGGACCTTCAAACCACGTCCATAGTCAAGTTCCCATATGTCCTTTATGTAACCATAATATGTTTCTGTACCCGTCTTGGTTGCTGCATCAAAGCGGACACCACTGTTTTGGTTGGTGCTCTTCTTATCTTGGGCAATCATGTAAAATGTATTTCCATTTATCTCGTACACTTTGAAAGTCATTATATTTGAAGATGGTTGATAACCCACAAGTATAGGGGATCGCAACAGTTTTCGAGGGTAAAGTATTCAACCCAAATTTATTGATTTGACACAAGGGGAGCCAAAGAATATTCTCAAGTATTAGCAGTTGAGTTGTCAATTCAACCACACCTGGATAACTTAGTATCTGCAGCAAAGTATTTAGTAGCAAAGTAGTATGGAAGTAACGGTAACGGTAGCAAAAGTAATATTTTTGGGTTTTGTAGTGATTGTAATAGTAGCAACGAAAAATAAATAAGTGAAGAACAATATGTGAAAAGCTCTTAGGCATTGGATCGGTGATGGAGAATTATGCCGAATGCGGTTCATCATGTAACAGTCATAACATAGGGTGACACAGAACTAGCTCCAATTCATCAATGTAATGTAGGCATGTATTCTGAATATAGTCATAAGTGCTTATGGAAAAGAACTTGCATGACATCTTTTGTCCTACCCTCCCGTGGCAGCGGGGTCATAATGGAAACTAAGGGATATTAAGGCCTCCTTTTAATAGAGTACCGGACCAAAGCATTAACACATAATGAATACATGAACTCCTCAAACTACGGTCATCACCGGGAGTGGTCCTGATTATTGTCACTTCGGGGTTGCCGGATCATAACACATAGTAGGTGACTATAGACTTGCAAGATAGGATCAAGAACTCACATATATTCATGAAAACATAATAGGTTCAGATCTGAAATCATGGCACTCGAGCCCTAGTGACAAGCATTAAGCATAGCAAAGTCATAGCAACATCAATCTCAGAACATAGTGGATACTAGGGATCAAACCCTAACAAAACTAACTAAATTACATGATAAATCTCATCCAACCCATCACCGTCCAGCAAGCCTACGATGGAATTACTCACGCACGGCGGTGAGCATCATGAAATTGGTGACGGAGGATGGTTGATGATGACAATGGCGACGGATTCCCCTCTCCGGAGCCCCGAACAGACTCCAGATCAGCCCTCCCGAAAGAGTTTAGGGCTTGGCGGCAGCTCCGTATCGTAAAACATGATGAATCTTTCTCTTTGATTTTTTTCTCCCCGAACGTGAATATATAGAGTTGGAGTTGAGGTCGGTGGAGCACCAGGGGGCCCATGAGGCAGGGGGGCACGCCCAGGGGGGCAGGCGCGCCCCCCACCCTCGTGGAAAGGGTGTGGGCCCCCTAGCCTTGATTATTTCGCCAATATTTTTTATTATTCCCAAAAATAATCTCCGTGAAGTTTCAGGTCATTCCGAGAACTTTTGTTTCTGCACAAAGATAACACCATGGCAATTCTACTGAAAACAGCGACAATCCGGGTTAGTTCCATTTAAATCATGCAAGTTAGAGTCCAAAACAAGGGTAAAAGTGTTTGGAAAGTAGATACGATGGAGACGTATCAACTCCCCCAAGCTTAAACATTTGCTTGTCCTCAAGCAATTCAGTTGATAAACTGAAAGTGATAAAGAAAAACTTTTACAAACTCTGTTTGCTCTTGTTGTTGTAAATATGCAAAGCCAGTATTCAAGTTTTCAGCCAAGATTATGAACTAACCATATTCACAATAACTCTTAGGTCTCATGTTTACTCATGTCAATGGCATAATCAACTAGCGAGCAATAATAATAAATCTCAGATGACAACACTTTCTCAAAACAATCATAATATGATATAACAAGATAGTATCTCGCTAGCCCTTTCTGAGACCGCAAAACATAAATGCAGGGCACCTTTAAAGATCAAGGACTGACTGGACATTGTAATTCATGGTAAAAGAGATCCAATCATAGTCATACCCAATATAAATTAACAGTAATGAATGCAAATGATAGCGGTGCTCTCCAGCTGGTGCTTTTTAATAAGAGGGTGATGACTCAACATAAAAGTAAATAGATAGGCCCTTCGCAGAGGAAAGCAGGGATTTGTAGAGGTGCCAGAGCTCGGTTTTAAAGCAGAGATAAATAATTTTTTGAGCGGTATACTTTCATTGTCAACATAACAACCAAGAGATGGCGATATCTTCCATGCTACACATATTATACGCAGTTCCCAAACAGAATGGTAAAATTTTTACTCCCCCTCCACCAACAAGCATCAATCCATGGCTTGCTCGAAACTACGAGTGCCTCCAACTAACAACAGTCCCGAGGGAGTTTTGTTTGCAATTATTTTGATTTGATTTGCATAAAGCATGGTACTGGGCATCCCGGTGACCAGCCATTTTCTCGTGAGTGAGGAGCGGAGTCCACTCCTCTTGAGAATAACCCGCCTAACATGGAAGATAAGGACAACCCTAGTTGATACCTGAGGTATTCGAGCATACAAAACAGAATTTCATTTGAAGGTTTAGAGTTTGGCACATACAAATTTACTTGGAACGACAGGTAGATACCGCATATAGGAAGGTATAGTGGACTCATATGGAATAACTTTGGGGTTTAAGGGATTGGAAGTACAAGCAGTATTCCCGCTTAGTACAAGTGAAGGCTAGAAAAAGACTGGGAAGCGACCAACTAGAGAGCGACAATAGTCATGAACATGCATTAAAATTAATAAACATTGAGTGCAAGCATGAGTACGATATAATCCACCATGAACATAAATATCGTGAAGGCTATGTTGATTTGTTTCAACTACATGCGTGAACACGTGCCAAGTCAAGTCACTTGAATCATTCAAAGGAGGATACCACCCTATCATACCACATCACAACCATTTTAATAGCATGTTGGCACGCAAGGTAAACCATTATAAATTCCTAGCTAATTAAGCATGGCATAAGCAACTATAATCTCTAATTGTCATTGCAAACATGTTTATTCATAATAGGCTGAATCAGAAATGATGAACTAATCATATTTACAAAAACAAGAAAGGTCGAGTTCACACCAGCTTCTCCCATCTCAATCAGTCCATCATATATCGTCATAATTGCCTTTCACTTGCACGACCGAATGATGTGAATAATAATAATAGTGCACGTGCATTGGACTAAGCTGGAATCTACGAGCATTCAATACAAAGAAGAAGACAAGGCAATATGGGCTCTTGGTTAAATCAACAACAATGCATATAAGAGCCACTTCAACAATTTTATTATAGTCTTCTCCTATCGACCCCCAAAGAAAAGAAAAGGAATAAAACTATTTACACGGGAAATCTCCCAACAAACAAAAGAAGAACAGTAAATCTTTTTGGGTTTTCTTTTAATTATTACTACTACAGCAAGAAAATAAACTAGCTAAAAGCTACTACTATTTTTTGTTTTCTTAAGGTTTTTCAAACACACAAGAAGAAAGCATAAAAGGATAAATAAACTAGCATGAATATTACAGTGAAAAAGTATGAGCACCGACAACTAGCAATGAGTGAGTGAACATGAATGTAATGTCGGTGAGAGATACGTACTCCCCCAAGCTTAGGCTTTTGGCCTAAGTTGGTCTAATGCCACGGCTGGCCTGGCGGATACCCAAAGTTATAGTCGGGGTCGTGCTGAGATGCAGCAGTTATTGCATCGTGGGCTGCAGCTTGGAGGCGAGCTATCTCAGCCCTCCTCTCATACTCGTTCGCCTTCTCCCTGGTTATGAAATATCTCCCCTTCGCCTGAAAGTCAAAGAAAGTAGAAACAGGGAGAGCGACGTGATAGGTGCGTCGTCTATCAAAAATTAGTCGGTACTGGAGGAACTGATCGTTCCTCTCAACAAAACGATGACGAACCATAGCCTCATAATCTAAATGAACAGGAGGCAACTCAATATCATACTCACGAATGGGTATATTAAGAAAGTTAGCTAAATGGGTTGCATAAATTCCATCAAAGAAATCTTCATTAAATCTATTATTATGCAACCTACGTACAACAATGGCTCCCAAATTATAATGTTTATCTCCTAATACAGCACTCCTGAGAACACTGAGATCAGGGACACACATGTGACATGCTTCATCCTTACCATTTATGCACCTACCTATGAAGAGAACAAAATAATGTATAGCAGAAAAATGAATGCTCCCTATGGTAGCTTGTGCTATGTCTCTAGATTCCCCCACAGTTATACTAGCAAGAAAATCTCTAAATTCAGATTTGCGAGGTTCACTAGCTTGTGGCACGAACCGGTGCTAAATGTTCGCTACGAACCTGTACTAATGAGAGCGGCCCGGCTAGCCGTTGGAACCGGCACTAATGGACACATTAGTGCCGGCTCAAATTTAAACCGGCACTAATGTGCTTCACATTTGATCCTTTTTCTACTAGTGGTGGCCAAATACTTCGTATCTGAGCGCCCAATGGTCACTTGAATGAAAGCAAATTTGAGAAAAGAACAGAAACATAGGAGGAAACACTGGTACAACGGAAACATATGTCAGATGTATATCCACATACGTCACAAATTAGAATGTATACTGTAGTCGCGGAGTTGCAAAACTAATTAGTAAGGCTGCAAAGAAAAAAAGGAAAATATTTTCATCAGTTCGAGGGAAGATATTTCACCACCAAAATTAGTTCCATAAGAGCATGGATCAACCTAGATAACAAGGCGAACAAAGATATAATTAAATCGACACAAAGTAGTCTCTATAAACAAATAATTACTTTTAGAGTTGCATAATAGTGGAGTACCTGATTGACATATTTCCTTCAGAAAAATTCATATGGAGAAACCATAAGGAAAGGGTTTTGGTCAAACAAACATCATGTACAGAAAATCCTTTTGTACAATAAATATTGGTGAGAAACATATGAGCAAGAAAGCAAAAAATGACTACAACGATTTCTAATTAAAGAACAGGCAGGCAATCGTATAGCAGGAGAGCTTACATTTTTTTTGAAGCCCCCGTTCTTGTTGGGTTTGAGCTCCCGAACCCGGTTTCTCAAGCAGTCCAGCTCAACTATCAACTTCTTGATCTCCTCGCATTTATATTTATTCTCTTTTAAGTATAATAGAGCTCGGTTTCATCTACATGTTCAACTAATACTCTATGCTTCTCTACATTTACGACTTTTGACAATCTACCAGCCGGAAAAACAATTTGATTTCTCAGTGTGGTGAAGAGCTGAGCATTCCATAGCATCATTCTGCTTTATTCAAAGCTTATGTGCATCAATCCTTCTGCGTATATGAGATTAGAACGAATGTTTGATGACTATCTCAATGGTTCGGCACGTTGCTCTTTACACTCTAGCTCAGGAATCAACTTTCTGACCTAAATCACTCATTTACGAAGTAAGAACAATAAACATATAAAGTGACAATCCAGTTTTATGCCTCAAAGGCCTAATTCACATTTCAGAAGAGTTTGACCAAATATATACATACCTTCATACAGTGAGATTGCTAGTTCTTTAGTGCCTCAGGAACATCCTAAAAGAAACTCCTTTCAAATCCAGTCCTCCATATATGACCCTGGAATTACATTAGAATAGAACTCCATCAAATGAAAAGATATATGTTTCCAACACTGGAATGAGATCCTCGACGAGCTCCTCTCCTAGAGGCATGATGAGGATCTTCGACGTCGTCCTGGTTAAGGCCGTCACCTCGCCTCCAACTCACGCAGGTCGCGCCCGCCCAGATCACACACTATGGCCACCGGTTCTCCAGACCGTGCCCGGCCGCCAAGCCGGCCTCGCTCTGCTCTTCACATGACAACTTTCGTGTCCACCCTTCATGACGCGCCAATCTGGTCCACCACCGTCAGCCGTTGCTGCACCTCTACTACCGGCCGTTAACCTATTGTGTGTGAGACGAGGTCCTTGTCCCTGTAGCCGATGTTCAGGCGCACAACGGAAGACGAAGGCGATGATGAGGCATGTGAGCGCAGATCTTACTCCCCATCGCGTTGGTCGGGTAGAGCGGCCGAGAGGGATGCCGGCAGCACAGAGCAGAGGAGCGGTTGGGAAGAGACGATGAGGGGCTCGGGGTGTGATGGAAGGACAGCAGAGGAGGCGACGAGGTTGGGGCAGAGGTCGGCGGCGGCAGAACTGGGGGAGACGAGAAGGATTCAGGTTTTGGGGGGGGGAGCGTGTGGGCAGGGGAGTTATTTTGTGAGGAAGGCCCAATCGCGCATGCCACGCTTTTTCTCCATCTCCCAATCGCTTGCACGATTTTCCTTTTTGTCACATAGCGTTGCCACGTGGACGCAACGAGCGAGCGCTCCTTGCGCGTAGCTTACTGTGTTTGATTGCAGATTAATTACAGACAGAGATTTTTTGCTAACTCCTTTGGGTGTAATCGGGTAGAAGTTGAATCAGACTCTTTGCAGGTAATCAATTACTGTGATGGACAAACCATATGGTGGGACTCGGTGGTGGCAATATTCACAGAATGTGTGGACACTTGTACTTCAATTGGGAAGGTCGTTTATAAGCATTGTTATAGATCTTGTAATCAAGCGGCTCATATGCTAGCTCATTTCAGTTACTTTAATAAGACTTCATTTAGTTGGTTGGACGAGCCCCCTAATGTTATTGTCAGTAAGCACGTTGACGATGCAAACATTATTTGTGTTTTAATAAAGCTAGCCATAATGGTCTTTTCTTCAAAAATTACAGACATAAATTAAGGTTTCCTTATTAGGTGACTCGCAAAAAAAAAGGTTTGCTTATTAAGTGTGGCTTTCAAGGGTTTATATTAGCAGTAAAAAAGGATTGAAAAAAAGACGGGAATTCAGTGTTTCACGCTAAAATTAAATAAAATTTTGGCCCAGGTTTCTTACGGATGCCACTAGTGTTTTTTTAACACAGACAATCGCAGGTTTATGTGTTAAATAAGTGCAGCTTTCAAGGGTTTATGTTTGTAGCAGCAAAAAATGATTGAAAAAAAAACTGAAATTCAGCGTTCACGGTAAAATTAATTTAAATTTTGGCATAGGTTTCTTACGGATGCCACTAGTGTTGGATGGATATTCTTAACTCCAGCGCTTGAAGGTGAAACACAGAAGAATTTCAACCAAGAATGTGAACTAAAACAAAAGGATGAAATGAAGGCAGCTCCTCGTGATCCTACTCTAGATTGTGCTAACGCACGCTTACGATTTCTTTTAAAACACCACTCATGTAATTAATTAAAATGTTATTACAATCATTCGTTACGTCAATGCGGCATACATGGCGAGACATATTAGCTAAAGCACCATCAGACTTGTTATCATACTTAAATTTCACAATCTCATGCGCCAACACATTTGTCGGACGATTAATCTTCAACAAGTTAAAACTATGGAGGAGATTAGAGGTGCTCAAAGCTTCTTTCTTAAGATCAACTTGAGGGGACCTATCCAGGATATCATTTTCAATGAAAGTTCGGTTTCCAAAATAATAGCCTTATGAAGAGTGATACCTATGTAGAGACCCGCGATGCAAGCATGAAACCTCGCTTCTTCCACAATGGAGCACCAACCAATACAATCCCAAAAAGAAATTATGACTTTACCAAAATAGTTTTTGGCAACAACTCCCATGCTTGCAGATGTAATGCTCTCCACGAAACTAGTATCCACGTTCATCTTGATGCAATCAGAAGGAGTAGGATGTCGCACCCCACATATACTCAAACACAAACACATAGGACTAGCCTCACCACCACTTCCTTAACTTTGTTATTAGAATCCAAATTCGGGAAGGTATGGCAGGACAAAAAGGAAGACCATTAATCTCTATCTCTACTCTCTATCTTCTCTACTACCTAAAAGAAACGTAAGGTTCCCTCTCCCCTATTATGTTTCGTCCAACCTCCTCGTCAAGACCTCCCGCGTATGTTTCTCACCGTCACACTGATTTTCTTAGATACAGTATATCTCCCCACCCATCTGGTTTTCTATTTAAACCGGTTTTCCATCTTTGGTAATTGGTAACACAATCATGGTAACGCAATCACGTTCAAAACGAAGAAAGGAATCTATCAAAAAGGAAGGAATCAATCAAGTTAGTATTTGGTAATAGACTATAAATTTAAGGAAAGGAATCATACGATCGTAATCAATATCAAATCAATACAGAAGAAGCTATTTTTGGTAATCACGTGCACTACTCCTTCTTTCGTCCAGCCCTTCCCTCCTCGGTGGCTCCATGCACGGAATTCCCCACCGATTGACGCACGTCTCCATCCCTCCGAAGCACATCCCCTCGCTGGTCATCGGCGCCTCCATCCCCGGCACTCCCAGCCGATGATGTAGGTCGTCATCACCATCCCTTCGAAGAACAGTGTCACCATGGTCGCCGCCGCCTCCATCTCCCGCACTCTCGGCCATTGCTGCAGGTCGAGGAGTCCGGGGGCGATCTGCAGCCGGAGTTTCATTTGTTCGTTTCCAATCTTTTTTAAGAAAGCAGAGTGCATATATTTGTTTGTTTTTACTATGTGTAGGGCTTTGAGATGAATGCGAGACCCTTTCAGAAGGTGAGCGGCAGAGATATCAGCTTTTTTGTGCCCTGATGATCACCATGAACGCTAGTACACTGTTGTTGATCCTTAATTGTGTGTTTTTAAGCATGAGTGATTCATTTTGTGCGTATGCAATGCAAGAGATAGACACAGCGAGACACACACGCCATGCAAATCTCCTGCAGTTCTGACTGGACCTAGGCATATCCATCAACAACATCGACAATGAGCAGTACTCTATCCAGCTAAAAAGACCTTTCTCTCAGGTTCAATCATTCCACTTTCTTATGCGACTCTGAATGCTAGCTTGTTTCTTGCTATCCCGCAATGCATTCAAGTGTTTCGTTAATTGTTAATACGCCAAGACTTAAAATCTATAGAAGAGTATTCCCCTAGAATTTCTTTATCAAATATTAAAACCGCAAATCACTTACCAATGCAAGTGCTTTATGGATAGATGAATAATTGCAAAAATATGACACTGTTGACCAAAAGAATGCAGGGCTGCACCTTTTTGTTAGACTTTCACCATCACATGCAGTTCCTACTTAACAGTAATTATTGTGATGCCATCACTTCTTCTCTAATTAGACTATGGCACTAATCCTCCCGTTTACAAATAGGAGAGTAAAATTTCCACAGAACTTCGGCGATGTGTTTCTTGCAAAAAAGGAGAGTAAAGTTTGCTTACTCAACTGTTCTCGACTTCTAGCTCAGCCGACCGCCAATACAAAATCAATGATTGCGTTGGAGCATGAAAATTATATGACATATTGGATAATTTAAAAAAAATTGTAGCAACACACACGTATTATAGTGGATGATGGACAAAAAGAAGAGTGAATTTATCTTTTCGGTAAAAAAGAATCGACTACGTTGTTTAAAATAATACTTACCATTGGATGTGAATGATGTTTCACATAATTGATGTTTCCCCGTTGCAACGCACGGGCATGTAGCTAGTTCTCAATAAAATTAGTATAGGCAGTGGCATAATCTTCTCTTTTACCAAAAATCAAATCATTCCTAAGGCCCGAATAAATAAAACCCTCTTCTTACATTAGATTCCACAAATCCCTCATCTCCAAACTGCGGGCATCGAGCCTTAGAGAAAGACACAAGAGCGCAAAAAAATCCGTCATCTTCCACACCACAAATGTAGCACATCCCTGAGGTGAATTGATGGTGCGTAACTCTGTTGACCTGGACTGGCTGTTCATTGTTGCCCGTCGGGCAAAATTCTAATATTTTGGGGAACATTCGTTTTTCAAATAATATTCGACAACCTCCTATCACCATTCGCATCACTACTAGATTGCCCTAAGTTCTCCTTCCGAACCTTGAGATTCAACACAAGATTGTATGCATTTTTAAAAGAAAACATACTATGCTTCTCATAATGCTATGACAAAATCGCCTTTCCCCGACAATTAGATACATAAAAACCAAACCTGTCAAAACGTAGAAAGCATAAAACGCCTTAGAGAAAAGTTAGGAAAAATGACAAAAAATGATGCTAGAAATGAAAATACTTACAAGCATGATTTTCTCTTAGCGGTTGGACCATGTTACGTGGTCGTTCACCAAAAGTTGGAGTATCTTGTATAGCATCCATAGTTTAAAAATGTACCAGTCATTGAATTAGTGAGTTTGCTAGTTTAGATTTTCACAGGTTGGGCCATCGGTTCACCAGTTCATTGTATGGTATTTTAAGCCATAAGTATTATGTTTTTCTTATACTAGCATAATACTAAAAAGTGTCAGATATACTAAGTTTCTACCATGTGACAATAACTTGGGTAGGGCAAGTTGGTTCCTGGGTTCAACTCATGGCTTCGACCTCCTTCCTATAGTGACCAAGTTTGATTTGTGCATTGACAATTTGTTTTAGTATTGCGTTCGGTTTAACCAATTCTCTCTGGTCCAGTGGTGAACCGATCCACATAGATTAAAAACCATAAGAGACGTCAGTTTTGATCTCTAAAACTATGGTGGAATCACACTAGAAGCATAAGCACACTTTGTGCTCCGACTTATAGTGTGAGTGATCTTGCGAAGCCATTTTTATGTCATTACATATGGTTCAATTGGTTCACCATAGATTCATGATAGTATATTGTAACAAATGCTAACATGCCAACAACAATGCAACATCTTTTTTGCGATTATAAATTGTCAAAGGTAACAATAGGCATGAACTAAAGGAATATGGCAAGTTTACACATAGCATATGCATTTCTAGCCAACATTTAAAACGTCACAAAGAATGATCTCTTCTCCTTGAATAGATCCCCGTAGTGATCACTTTCCCAACCCCTAATTTGATTTACGTAAAGTCCACTACCGTCGGGCTCCAAAATCCAACCATACATCAAATTCCCAATCCTTTTTCCAATCAAGCAAGAGGGAAAGTAGAAATGTAGTTAAACATGCTCACTGGATGACACACAGAGACCAACCAGTGGGGCCAAAGCTCGGAGCAACCAGAGTTTCTATTTCTAGTGATCATCAGATGACACATGGGGACTGCTAGAGGGGCCAAAGCCTGGAGCAACCAGAGCTTACTATTTCGAGCAAGCATGGTTTCCCTAACCAATCGGAGCGCACTTGTCAATTCTCAGACCTAACCATATATCAGATCCCAATATTTTTCCAAGCTAAAGGAGATGTAGAAGACTAGTTAACTGACGTTCTCTGAATTGTGTGTGAAGACCACCGCCGGTGCCAAAGCCTTTAGCAGCCAGAGCTTGCTATTTTATAGCGAGGAAATGATACATTTAAAAAAAAAGAACATGATGACACGAGCTCTAAGGTTCGTCTAATTTGTGCAGATTTGATATTCTACATTTTTTTATAATGAGTATAAAATAACGTTGAGAGGTGCTTAGCTCGATGCTAGTAGACACATGTGCGCTTCTCCAATATTCTTGGTCATGGGAATGAAAACAATAGGGCATCGTAGCAATAATGCTAAACGTACAGAGTACCACACAATTACACGCTAACTAGGATTCTTTCTTTCTAACTAATCTCCCCCTTCTGATTTTCACAGGGTTGGGCCCCTCCTCCCCCTTAATCTCCAATCAAAACTCACTAGTTTGTAAATCCCGTGTAACTCTATGTATCTCTAGCATTACTCGGCATTGTAGTATGTTGTGTTTTGTGTGGTTCGGCGAAAATGTAATATGAGATTGTCTCTTGTAACTCTATGTATCAGCTTGGTTTTTTGTGGGCTTTGTTGTGGCTTTCTCTGATCTACTCCCTTCGTCCCACTAAAAAACGTCTTACATTATGAGACGGAGGGAGTAGTTATTATCATGTTTGGTGGGCTTGGAGAGAGGCTCCCAACGAAATTATGCACGAGTGATAGCCTGCGTTATGGGCCTTTTTTTCCCTAAAGAAAAGTTAAAGTTCTGGGCTTTCCATACGCAGCGTGACATTTCCCCTCTGGCCCTCTCCGCTCCACTCCAACAGATCCCCGCACGAGCTGTGAGGAGGGCGATATGACGCCCAGGCCCAGCCTTCGCCGCCGCCCCAGCTCGCCGGCGTCGGCGCCGCCGCTGGACGACGACGACCTCCTCTCCGAGATCCTCCTCCGTCTCCCTCCGCAGCCGTCCTCCCTCCCACGCGCTTCCGCGGTCTGCAAGCGCTGGCGCGGCCTCGTCTCCGACCCCGGCTTCCTCAGCCGCTTCCGGATCCACCACCGCCGCCACCCTCCCCTCCTCGGCTGCTTCGTCAAAACTTCCGACGAGCTCTACTTCGAGCCTACCCTGGAGCCCCCCAACCATGTCCCGCGCGCCCGCTTCTCCCTTCAGAAACTCCCCCGCGACAGCTTCCTGCTCCTCGGATGCCGCCATGGCCTCGTGCTAACCTTCGACTGGAGGAAGTTGCAGATCCTGGTGTGGGATCTCGCCAACGGCCTCCAGCAAAGCATCGCCTTCCCCCCGGGGTTTCACATGGTGGAGACCCTGATCCACCTCCAGGGGGCAGTGCTTCGTGCTGCCGCAGACGGCCAGCACTTCCAGGTGTGTTTGGTAGGCTTGGAGAGAGGCTCCCAACAAAATTATGCGCGAGTGATAGCCTGCGTTTACTCGTCCGAGACCGGCAGCTGGGGTAATCTCGTCTCAACAGCATTTCCATCCGTGCCTTATCTGCATGTAGATCCCACCATCGTTTTCATGGCCAAGCCCGGTGTGCTGGTTGGGGATTTCCTTTACTGGGCGCTTACTGGGAATTTTGTTCGAATTATCGAGTTTGATCTGAAGAGGCAGAGCCTAGCTGTGATAGGGATCCCGGTGGATATGGATTCTTGGAGAGATTACGAGTACTCAGTTATGCGGGCTGATGATGGTGGGCTTGGCTTCCTCTTTCTGTCAGACTTCAGTGCCCAATTATGGAAGAGGAAGACCGATTGTGATGGTGCTGCTCCATGGGTGCTGGGAAGAACTATTGAACTGGGCAAGCTACTTTCCCTAAATTTACATAGTGAGCAGGTGCCCCTAAGGATTCTAGGATATGCTGAGGAAAATAATGTGGTGTTCTTGTCGACAGTTCACGGTGTCTTCATGATCCAGCTTGATCCATTGCAGTCAAATAATGTGGTGTTCTTGTCGACAGTTCTCGGTGTCTCTCCTCTCTATTATCCATTCGAAAGTATCTATACTGCAGGTAATAGCATTTACATTGGATATAACAAAACCAGGTTATTTTTCAGTAACTAGTTGATGGAACGCGGTTATGAGATGTTATGCTTTGCCAGTCTTAGTAACCGAGAACACGAAATCATGGAACAGTAGAATCAAGTTGCTAAAGAAGCATAGCACCTCCTTTTTTTGGTTAAACTAACAGTCTCAACAATGTTGTACTATCAACTATTTGCTTTTGCTGCTTGATGAACACTCCCAACATATAGCGATATTGCTCTGTGATCTGTTCTGATGCTTGTGTGGTGGCATTGTATGCGATGGTTATGACTTGAGAAAATATATGTTAATGGTAGCTTAGCTGGCTTCCTATATGGCTGTTGTCATGTTATGCTTCTTTAGCAACTTAATTCTACTGGTCCGTGATTTTGAGCTTCCTTAATTGAAGCCGAAGGTTGTGCCTCTTACCAAAAACAAATAAATTAAAGTGTATATTCTCATACTAGTATTATTGTGGAATTATATGGTTTGAGCCAAGGTAGCATATTTTTTATCTGTTTATTTATTCTGTGGATATTTATAGAATAAAACAATGAAAAGAGACAATACCAATATTTTTTATCAAGAGTGTCCATTTTTCGTATAACTGAATTTGTTGCCTGCCTATGGGCATAATTAATAAAAAAGTATAACAATGGTAATATTAGTTCTTAGCTGCAGTGCAGTTGTTTCCCGAGATGAGATACATAAGGGTTTGAAATCACTGTTAGCAGCAAGAGCACAGGTAACTCTGATTTGGGACTCAGTTCTGGGCTGCAACGGATGCTGCTGGCTATGTTCTCCATTTTTATGACACTTGAATACATACTGTTTTTTGAGTATTATGTTTATTTGGTAGTAGATGGGGCTTTGTTTATTTACTCCTATTGTTGTATTAAACCTGTTTTGTTTTTCTCAAATTTCATCAACCATTTTATCTAAATATCTCATTGATGCCCTCGTGTCTATTTGTTTCTCATTGGAATGTCATCGGTTCCTGGACATATGCTTGTAGGCATGGGCATTGCTGGTGGTCATGATGGGGCTAAACTTTTGCACAATGCATAAGATGATTGGTCAGATTAATATGCTATCATGATGTACTGGATTGGGCAGGTAAGCCTGTCTTTAAGTAGTAGCAGAATGAAATAGTTTCTTTTTCTTTGCTTTATGGATAGTTCTCTATTTTACTTTTACTTGTTGCTGCATTGCATTCAATATCTTTGTGGCTAGTCCGATTGCTATTTGTATGTTGTCCCCTCTATGCAAGTAATCGTTAACCAATAGTACTTGATCATTTGGCTTCAGATTCCCTTAATTAATGCAGGCTTATACAATTGCCATTTCACACTGCTGTTCACTTGGGATCATTATAATACGTAGTGCCCGCTTAAAGTTATGTGCAATCTTAGCCTTTTAGTCCGCTTGCTTAAATATTTTCTCAGCATATCTTTGTGTGTCACTATAACTCACATATGTAATTGGCTATTAACCTCTAGAAGTTTTTTGGATTGTTATTTTCTGGAGTTATGGAGCGTCGATTGCAGAATCTTGGTTCAGCAAGGTTTTTGTCCAATACCATTTAAAGGATTACTGTAGTCAACTACTACATACTACTCCCTCAATCCCTAATTACTTGTCGGAGAAATGGATGTATCTAAAACTTAAAATACATCTAATACATCCATTTCTGTTGGATGAGGGGCTCATGGCCCATGTATTGCTGGCCCAAATGGCCCATGCCCATAGTGGCTATCTAAACTAAGGGAGAGGAGAACGTCCTTGTCTTGAGTCCCAGAGCCGCCACACACGAGAGAGAAACTTACGCGAGCAACCAGACACGAGCAGGACGTTGTTTGCAGGTACTCCTCTCTCCCAAGTCCAAATTGGTATCAGAGGCTAGGTTGGTCTAGTCGCCGGCCGGTGCGGGGTCTGGCGAGGAGGCAGCGGAGGGGCTCAAATCAGCGGTGGCTGCGACGTGCTGTGTGAGCGCGCGCCACGCGGGTAGTGGCCCGGTGGACGCTGCGTGAGCGGCTGTTTCTTGGACCCGAGGCAGAGCCCCTGCTCGAGCTCTTCCTCATCCTCGGACGGTTGCGAAGGGAGAGCAGCTGCTCAGGTGGTTGCTGGTGCTGTTGCTGCGCGGGAGGTGCGACTACAAAGGAGGTGTGGATCCGCGCGACGGGTCAGCTCCGGCTGCTGGGGACCGAGGTGTGGGCATCTGCGCTGCGCGGGAGCTACTGTGTGTGCTGTAGTACTGCAGGTGGTGCAGGGAAGGAGAGGGTCATGGATTTGGTGCAGTTAGATGATGGATGTTTGTGTGCTGCAGAGGAAGGAGGAAGGAACGTTGGAGATGAAGAGCTGAGAGGAGGAGGAAATGTGTCAAGCAGAGACTTGGAGGATGCCCTGCTCGCCGCCATCAAGGAGGAAGTTGTGCTGCGTGCACATTTGGCCTCCATCGAAGCGTCCTTATATGCAGCGAGGGCAATGGTGGCTCACATGATGTACACGACAGCGGCCATCGAGGAGGAGAGGACAAGTTTGGCCCTCTTTTTCTGTATCAATGGAGATGGCACTGAAAAGCCCACAATTGCTGCTCATAGGACTGATCCGGACTGGGTTCTAGACTCTGGTGCTTCTAAACATGTTGCAGGTGACTTCAGGGAGTGAGTCATATGATCATCTCACTCCCTCTCAAAGTAACACGATATGTACTAATGACGGGACATCTTAGCCTATTAAGGGCATTTGGATAGTTCAATGTACACTTGATATTAAGCTATCTTCAGTCCTACAAGTGCCATCTTTCTCGGTCAATCTGTTGTCTTTTAGTGCTCTAATTGACAGGTGGACTGTAGGAGTCGATAGAGAAATGTTCTTGATTGTTGACAGACCAACTGGAAGGAGGATTGGGGCTGGAATAAGGCGCAGGGGGCTATGGTACATGGACCGTGAGGGGCTTCGTCAGACGGGCAGCCCAGTGTTTGCGGTAACTGTGGAAGAAATAGAGTCTGTGGCGATGAAACATCACTACAGAATGGGGCATGTATCCTTTGATAAATTGTTCAAGTTGTTTCCTGATGTAATGCATGGAGGCGATAAGAACAAGTTGAAATGTGATGCGTGTGAGTTTGCAAAACACACGAGGACGTCTTATGTGAGTAAGGGACTTAGAAGTATATCCCCATTCATGCTTGTTCACTTGGATGTGTGGACAAGTCCGGTGGTGTAGGTTAGTGGTGCAAAGTATTTTGTGACCTATATTGACTGCCACTCATGGGTGACATTGATCTATTTGATACGTCATAAGGATGAAACTTTTCAATGCTTCAAGACTTTCTATGCCTATGTGAAAAATCACTTCAATGTTTGGGTACAAGTGATAAGAAGTGATAATGGCACTAAGTATGTGAACAAAGTGTTTGGGACTTTCTTATCAGAGCACTGGATTTTGCATCAAACCTCATGTCCGGACACTCCTCGGAATGGGATGGCAGAAAGGAAGAATCGCCGTATTCTGGAGGTTGCTTGATCACTGATGTTTACTATGAATGTCCCGAAATTCTTATGGAGTGAAGTTGTGATAGCCGCGACACACCTGATCAATCGCACATCATTGAGAGTACTGGGTATGAAGTCTCCTTCCATGTTACTTCTGGGAAAGAATGATTTTGTGGTTCCTCCCAAGCTGTTCGGTTGTGTCTGCTTTGTGAGGGATCACATGACATTTGTGGGCAAATTGGATCGACGGGCCGTCAAGTGTATCTTCACTGGGCACTCTTCTAGGCAGCGCGGCTACAAGTGTTGGAGTCCTTCTGAATGGAGGACCTTTGTGAGCATGGATGTCACCTTCAGGGAATCTGAGCCATTTTTATGGTGAAAAATCCGATCTTAGTGGATTATTTGAAGTCTTGACCATATCCAGTCTATTGTGATAGGTTAAGAGGGGGAGAGTGGTGGTGGTGCCGATTCAGTGCTGCAACAACCAATTGAGGGTGATATTCTAGTACAGCGAAGAGAGCAGTAGCCCTAGAAAATGATAACACCAAAGAGTGAAGGATCAATTGTAATTGATGGAGTGCCGAGTCAGATTGGCGGTGCTCCCACCCAGATCGGTTATGTGCAGAGGTGGACAATAGAGCAAGAGGAGCAGCTAAAGGTGTATTCACGGAAGCAAGGTGATGCTTCTCATAGATGGCAGAAGGTGAATGAGGAGCGTAATCCTCAAGTATATTCAAGACGACAACTTCAGGTTCAGGGGGAGCAACCAACACATGTGCAGGGGGAGCAGCAAGGCAGCAATGCAAGCTCATCTGACAGAGAGGACTTGCCAATTGCTTTGAGAAAAGGTACTCGAGCAAAAGCAGGGATACCAGCGCCAAAGTATGGGTTCGATGCCAATGATATTGGAAATTATATTTCGTATGAAGCATTATCTTTAGCCCACAAAGCATTTGTTGCTTCTCTTCAGCTGGTGTCTTCCAATTGATTGGAAGGCAGCAAATGTAGATCCAAAGTGGCGATCAACTATTATAGAGGAGCTCGAGGCATTAAGTAAGAACAGGACATGGGTTCTAACACCTCTTCCAAGAGGAAAGAAGGCAGTTAGCTGCAAGTGGGTATACACTGTGAAGCAGAATGCAGAAGGGAAGATTGGAAGGTACAAAGCAAGGCTTGTGGCAAGGGAGTACAGCCAGACCTACGACATTGACTATGATGAGACCTTTGCTTCAATAGCAAAGATGGAACACTATGAGGATCCTGATCTCCTGTACGGCGAATTTGGGGTGGTCCTTACATCAACTTGATGTGAAGAATGCTTTCTTGCATGGGGACCTGAAGGAGGAGGTCTACATGGAGATCCCATTGGGGTTCTCTATGTCTGAGGCTATTGGCAAGGTACGCAAGTTAAAGAAATCTCTTTATGGGCTGAAACAGTCTTCGAGAGCATGGTTCGGCAAGTTCAGATGTGTTATATGTAGTATGGGGGTATGTGAAGTGTAATGGTGATTATACACTGTTGTACAGACATAAAGAAGGGAAAATCACTATGCTTGCCGTATATATGGATGATATTATTATCACAGGGGATGAAGAAGAAATAGCAAGATTAAAAGAGTGTTTGGGTAAGGCCTTTGAAGTCAAAGATCTGGGCCGACTAAAATACTTCCTGGGCATAGAAGTGGCCAGGCCTGCCAAGGGGATTGCGCTATCTCAGAGGAAGTATACTTTAGATATCCTAAGCGATCTAGGGATGCTAGGATGTCGGGCAGCATCAACTCCAATTGATCAAACCACAAAGTGATAGCTCAGTCAGGAGAGCCAGTGAATAAGGAGAGATATCAAAGATTAGTTGGTAGGTTGTTGTACTTGTGTCATACACGACCAGACATAGCATTTGCAGTAAGTGTTGTGAGCAGATACATGCATGAGCCTAGAAGTGGACATCTTGAGGCGGTACATAGAATCTTGATTCTTGAGATACTTGAAAGGTACTCCTGGAAAAGGATTGTCGTTCAAGAGTTATGTACACCTTGTTGTAGATGGTTATTGTGACGCTGATTGGGCTAGCTGCCTGGATTACAGGAGATCAACGTCAAGCTATTGTGTCTTTGTAGGAGGAGATCTAGTATCTTGGAGAAGCAAGAAACAACCTGTTGTTTAAAAATCGACTGCATAGGCTGAATACAGAGCCATGTCCAAGGGACTGGGTGAGATGTTGTGGACTAGAAATTTATTAGAATAATTGAAGATATTGAAGACTAGTTGTATGAATGTGTGGTGTGATAACAAATCAGCAATCAACATAGCACATAATCTAGTGCAGCATGATAGAACCAAGCATGTGAAACAAACAAATTCTTCATCAAAGAAAAGCTTGACGCTGGGATCATCAAGATTGAGCATATGAGTTCTGGGCAACAAATTGCAGACAGTTTGACTAAAGGATTGGGAACTAAAGAATGCAATCTAGCATGTGACAAGATGGGATGATAGATCTCTTGAGGGGGAGTGTTGAATGAGGGGCTCATGGCCGACCCAAATGGCTCAGGTCCATAGTGGCTATCTAACCTAAGGGAGAGGTGCTCGTCCATGTCCCGAGTTTGAGAGATGCCACGCACGAGAGAGAAACTCATGTGAGCCAGACATGAGCACGATGAGACTTTTGCTCTCGTGGCCCATATGACCACTATTCGTACACTTCTTGTTGTGGCCTCTGTTTGCCACTGGTCTATATCTCAGCTTGATGTTAAGAATGCCTTTCTCAATGGCAAGCTGCATGAGGTGTACATGCAGCCCCCACCTGGGTGTTCTGTTCCTGATGGCATGGTATGCCGTCTTTGTCGCTCCCTCTATGGCCTTAAGCAAGCCCCTCGCGCTTGGTTTGAGCATTTTGCCTCTGTGGTGATTGCCGCTGGTTTTTCAGTGAGTGCTCATGATCCAGCGTTGTTTGTCCACCTTCCAACTCATGCTCGGACTCTTCTCTATGTCGATGACATGATCATCACTGGCCCCGAGTTTATTGCCTTTGTGAAGGCCCGTCTTAGTGAGCAGTTTCTTATGTCCGGTCTTGGCCCTCTTCGCTACTTTTTTGGGATCAAAGTCTCTTTCTACCTCTAATGCCTTTTTTATTTCCCAGAAAAATTATATCCAGGATCTTCTTGCTCGTGCTGCTCTTATTGATGAGCGCATTGTTGAGACTCCCATGGAGCTCAATGTTCACCTTCGTGATACTGATGGTGACACCTTGTCTGATCCGACGCGTTATCATCATCTTGTTGGGAGTCTTGTCTATCTAGCTGTCGCTCGTCCGGATATCTCTTATCTGGTCCATATTCTAAGTCAGTTTTTTTCTGCTCCCAGTTTGGTTCACTATAGTCATCTCCTTTGTGTTCTTTGATATCTTCGGGGCACGACCTCTCACCGTTTGTTTTTTCCTTGCTCCAGTTCCTTACAGCTTCAGGCCTATTCAGATGCTACGTGGGCTAGTGATCCCTCATATCGTCGTTCACTTTCTGCTTGCTGTGTTTTTCTTGGTGGCTCTCTTATTGTCTGAAAGACAAAGAAACATATTGCAGTTTCTTGTTCGAGTGCAGAGGCTAAGTTGCGAGCTATGGCTCTTTTGACGGCAGAGGTGACTTGGTTACAGTGGTTACTTCAGGACTTTGGTGAAGCATAAGCTCACTAAGCACATTGGTGTTGATGCTTTTTATATGCGCGCTGGTGTGCAGGATCAGGTTATTGCTCTTCAGTATGTGCCTTCCGAGTTACAGTTGGCGGATTTTTTTATGAAGGACCAGACTAGAGCGCAACATGACTTCTATCTCTCCAAACTCGGTGTTGTTCATTCACCATGAGTTTGAGGGGGGTGTTAAGAGTACTATATCTATAGTCATGTAGTCTTTTGTATTTACCCCATTGTATAAGGAGTTTCTTGCATATTTCCTACACCTGTACATGTATATATACTGGCCTATGGCTTCATGGGAATACAAGTTGCATATTCATAACACTTACAAGTATAATTTTTGAAATAGTAATATTCACATTGTAGTTTGTCACCCTCTGTTTGTAACTGAATTACATAGAAGATTTGAAGGCAAATTGAGAACTGGTCCCTCTGTTCCACAATATAGTGTGTATAGACTTTTTCCAAAGTCAAATCTCATAGAGTTTGACCGACTTCATTAAGAAAAGTATCAACAACAATCATACCAAATAAATAACAAACAACAACGAGAAAGCCTTTAGTCCCAAACAAGTTGGGGTAGGCTAGAGGTGAAACCCATAAGATCTTGCGACCAACTCATGGTTCTGGCACATGGATAGCAAGCTTCCACGCACCCCTGTCCATGGATAGTTTTTTGGTGATACTCCAATCCTTCGGATCTCTCTTTACGGACCCCTCCCGTGTCAAATTCGGTCTACCCCGACCTCTCTTGACATTATCCGCACGCTTTAGCTGTCCGCTATGCATTGTAGCTTTTGGAGGCCTGTGTTGAATATGCCCAAACCATCTCAGACGATGTTGGACAAGCTTCTCTTCAATTGATGCTACCCCAACTCTATCTCGTATATCATCATTCCAGACTTGATCCTTCCTCGTGTGGTCACACATCCATCTCAACATGCGCATCTCCGTCACCCCCAACTGTTGAACATGTCGCCTTTTAGTCGGCCAACACTCGGCGCTATACAACATTGCGGGTCAAACCGCCGTCCTATAGACCTTGCATTTTAGCTTTTGTGCCACTCTCTTGTCACAGAGAATGCCAGCTGCTTGGCGGCACTTCATCCATCCGGCTTTGATTCGATGGTTCATATCTTCATCAATACCCCTATCCTTCTGCAGGCTTGACCCCAAATATCGAAAGGTGTCCTTCTGAGGCACTACCTACCCATCAAGACTAACCTCTTCGTGCCTAGTAGTACTGAAACCGCACCTCATGTACTCTGTTTCAGTTTACTAAGCCTAAAACCTTTTGATTCCAAGGTTTGTCTCCATAACTCTAACTTCCTATTGACCCTGTCCGACTATCGTCAATTAGCACCACATCACCCGCAAAGAGCATACACCATGGGATATCTCCTTGTATATCCCTTGTGACCTTGTCTATCACCAAAGCAAAAAGATAAGGGCTCAAAGCTGACCCTTGATGCAGTCCTCACTTAATCGGGAAGTCATCAGTGTCGCCATCACTTGTTCGAACACTTGTCACAACATTATCGTACATGTCCTTGATAAGGGTAATGTACTTTGCTGGGAATTTGTGTTTCTCCAAGACCCACCACATGACATTCCGCGGTATCTTATCATAGGCCTTCTCCAAGTCAATGAACACCATATGCAGGTCCTTCTTTTGCTCCCTGTATCTCTCCATAAGTTGTCGTACCAGGAAACCTCCTAGGCATGAAACCAAATTGATTTTTGGTCACGCTTGTCATTCTTCTTAAGCGGTGCTCGATGACTCTCCCATAGCTTCATTGTATGGCTCATCAGCTTAATTCCACAGTAATTAAAATATATCTCATATCTAACGATATTTATTTGGTATCGTAGATGTAAATATTTTTGTCTATAAACTTGGCGAAAGTTTGTGGAACTTGTCTTTTCAAAAGTCCTATCCGCACTGTATTATCAAAAGGAGCGAGTACTACTACGTAAAGGTTTCATGTTTTCATTTTTCACAAAACAACAGAAAACCCGAATACATAGGTTTTCCTATCATGGCTGCGTGGACCACGGTCTTCCCTAATACTCCCTCCGTCCGGAAATACTTGTCGGAAAAATGCATAAAAATGGATGTATCTAGAACTAAAATACGTCTAGATACATCCATTCCTCCGACAAGTATTTCCGGACGGAGGGAGTACCATTATCAAAACCTCTTTCAAGATTCACCTAGGATACATCCCTTGTGTTCTTTCTAAAGCAAATACCTTCTGATTTGTGAACTATTGGATTGACCATCCAGGCTTCATAGAGGTGTTTCGACAAGCTTGGAGTTTTCCTCACAAAAACAAAGACATCAGCGGTACTTCTCTTCTAATTTCAAAAGCATTAGAAGAGCCATGCGGAGCAGAAACCTCTAGTTGCTAGTTGCAAATTGGAACTTAGTCTCGACCTTACTGATCGACTTGAAGAACAAAGGCTTATGTCTGTTGTAGAAAGGAATTTTAGAGGAATCATTAAAAACCACATTAATTGACTCATACAGTACAAGCAGCTCGACTAGGAAAATATACTCACTAAGATGAGTCCACTTTAGAGATGAAAACTCGAAACTCTTTCATGCGTTGGCCAGAAAAAATCCCATTCTATCTCTTCCCGACCGACATGGCTCCTCAACCAATGATCATGAAGTCGAAGCTGCTATCACGTGGAGAACGTTCAATAACAGAGTGGCTATCTTGGCTAACCCCCACATGTTATTTGATCTTTCTAAGTTTGTCCAACAGGCTGAGGATCTTGGCACCTCTTAACCCCACTTTCTAGATAGGAGATTGATAATGTGGTCAAGCAAATTCCCCTGGACCATTTCCCTGGTCTCAATGGCTTTAGCAGTATCTTTGTCAAGAGATGCTGACCGATCATTAAAGAATATTTTTATAATCTTTGTAATGATTTTCAGGAATGTCCATCCTCCATACTTAGCCAAAAGATACACTCGGACCTTCAGGAATTTGCCAATCCCTATCACCTCCAAGTGGATATGGAACTGCTTGAATTTTGTTAATTTTGATTCGCCACTGACCATCTAGCTTGTATGTTTCTAAAAAAGTATGCCTATTAGGTGCAAACTAGATGCTTCTGTTCTATTCTATCCCCTCATATGTCCATGACAACAAATCATATTTTGAATGATTTGACAAGCTAGGCAGTTCAGCATTTACCTCTAATGGAGGTATTTAAACAACTGGTCTTTTAGCTTCTGCTGAGATCATATGTAGCCAAACTGCAAAGACTTTGAGAACAGGTCAACAATAGAAGTTGAAGGTTTTTGGCACAAGAGTAGAGGTTGAAGATGTGCCACTGCAAGTGAACTGCTCTATTGTTTTGGTCCACCTTCCACAGTGGTGAAGCTGATGTTGACTATTTGAGTCGTAAATATATCTGAGATATAGCTCATTTTTTTCCTGAATTAATAATACAAAAGTGTTTGACTCATGACATTTATTTCTCCACAGGTATCTAGAGTTACATTCTGGTGGCTAAGATGCAATGGCTTGTTGGGTGCGAGTTATTCCATTTCATATGCTCCACACGGAAATTAACACTGTGGCATGCACCGGTGATTAGTTGAATCTTCAGCTGATCCCATCTAATGAATGTTGAACATAGAATTGCGCCCAAAGTAGCCGGAAACGGGGAACGGTGGGCCGTCCCTCGATCCAGATTCATCGACCCAGAATCAGATTCGGGAACGAGGGTCGATTCGGTAAGATTCGATGCGGATTCGACGTTTCCGCAGCCGGATCATCAATTCAGGTTCGGCGACTCGACAGTCGTGGTTCTTGAATCGATCGAGTAAGCAAAAGGTCAGCCATATCAATCACGAACTCCTCATTTTACTCTCTGTCCCGTTCTTTTCCCCTCCCCTAAATAACTCCTCGTTTTGCTCTCCAATTACTCCAAGGCTGCTGATAAATTTTCCATTGGGAAGGAGATGATTTATTTTAGTCTTCATGGATCGACGATGCAGCCAGTTGCTCCCAGCCCAGCCAGTTCCCTGTATAAGTACTCCCTCGGTCCCTCCCAGCCAGTTGCTCCCGGCATCCAGCGACCAGAGGCACATGCAGCAGTAGAAATTCAGATTCAAAACCAGCCATGCTTCAGAAGACTTGATTGCTCGAGGATCCAAGAGTCCAGTGACATTCAGGCATTCAGTTTTCAGATTCAGGTACACCTAACCTACGCCATTCAGTTCATCAGATGATCAGAAATCAGATCTTGCCTTTGAATTACAGTTTTGTGAGTAAGAATGTAATATATGAACCTGTTCATTATTCAGAGATTGCGATGGCGTTTGGGTCGAAACGTAAGTTAGCAGATCGGAGTGACATCGAGGAGGATGACACCAATGATGTTGATCTCATCAATTCCGATGATGAGCGTAATAGAGGACGCCTCTGATCAACAAGATGAATCTGCCGAGCATGGTACTGCAAAACCTCCTAAATCCCTTCTAGATGAGGTATTTTTTCTTGATGCACCTAAAGGGAAGAGCTCTGGTGGATCAAGACCCTGGCGATACAAACATTGTGATAAGAAGTACACAAGTAGTTATACAAGAATTCATCAGCACTTCTTTGGTGTTGGTCCTGGCAAGACGAAACAAATTGCTCGTTGCTCTGTCGCAAGTGATCGCGTAAGTATAAGAAAATATATGATAAGGTATATGCACATGCTTTTTATGAGAAAAATTATTCAGACAACACCACAACAATTGGCACCTATATGACTCTTTCCCTGTTTTGATTTACAGTATCACCAACCTGAGAAAGTACAAGCTTCAGGCTCGGTGCCTAAAAAGCAATTAGTAGAAGCTTTTGCTGGGGTGGAAAGAGATGCAGTGGACATGCAAATAATGTTGTTCCTTTGTGCTAATGGAATTCCCTTCAATGTGTTGAGAAGTCCACAATACTATGAAATGGTAGCAGCCATCCAGAGAGCACCAAAGGGATACAAACCTCCTGCATATGAGAAGGCTAGGACTACTCTTCTAGATGCATGTAAGAGAAAGGTGGAGAATGATTTGGCTCCGGTTAGACAAACATTGTAAGCCTCAAACATTTAGCATTTGTAATCATCTATTTTTTCTGACAGATGGTGTCTCATGGTGTCTATATAGGTATTCCCATGGTGTCTGTGTTGTTTCTGACGGATGGACAAACATGAAGAACCATCCATTAATCAACGTAATAGCATCGAATAGCTGTGGTTCAATGTTTCTGTACGCAGAAGACTTCTCTGGAGAAGAGAAGACAGGTGAAGCCATTGCACAATTCTTACTACAAGCCACTGATGAGATTGGCCCTTCCAATGTCCTTCAGGTCATCACTGATAATGCATCTAATTGCAGAGTTGCGGGTGAAGAAATTCAGAGAGTATGTTTTTCATAGTTTGGTACATTGATTTTAGTTTGAGGATCACGTATATCCAATTGTGTTTCTCTTTTCTATTTGACAGGTGCATAAGCATATATTTTGGTCTCCATGTGTGGATCACACACTGAATCTAGTATTCAAAGTTTTTGCAAAAAAGTTTGCTTGGATGGTTGATACATACCAGACTGGGAAAGCAATTGTGAAGTTCTTTAGGAACCACCAGCACTTTCAAGACCTCTTTAGACGCAACTCCAAGTTGGATCTTTTGAAGGTCTCAAAAACAAGATTTGCTTCTCATTATATTTTGCTTAAGAGGCTTATGGATGTTCGAGAGGCGCTCACAACTACCATTGTCACAAGCAAGTGGAAGGAACTGGTGAAGGCTTGTGATGTACAAACAAGAGCAGCAGCAAATGCGATTGCCCAAAATATCATTGATGAGACATTTTGGGATGAGATTAAAATCATCCTTGACATCACAAAACCATTATACATGGTAATCAAGTTCAGTGACGGAGAAGGTCCAAAATCTGGTGATATATACGGAAAAAATGGACAATATGCTTGGCGAGATGCAAGAAGTCATGACAAGGGAAGATAACCCTCACAAAGATGATTGGTCGAAGGTAAATGACATTATTCTTCATCGGTGGGGAAAGATGAACTGGCATTTTCATTGCTTAGCGTTTGCTCTTTCTCCTAAGTATTATGATCAAGCCTATCTTGCAAGTCCTGCTCCTGGTGGTGGTCAAAGGAAAGCTCCAAATGATGACAGTGAGGTTATGGAAGGTATTATAGAGGCTCTAAATAGAATTGCAGAAGATAAAAAAGAGTATGCTCTTTTACGTGAGGAGCTTAACACCTTTAATGAAGAAAGGTTTGTATGCAATAGACGCCGTTCAAGCTGATGCAGCCACGATGAATGCCATAGAATGGGGGTTCAATTATGGCTCACAAACTCCAACTTTAAGTGAGGTGGCAAAGAAAGTCTTGTCTCAGCCAATAAGCAGCTCCTCTGCCGAAAGAAATTGGAGTACCTGCTCATTCATACATAATGTAAAGAGAAACAAGTTGAATGCAACGACAGCCGATAAGCTTGTCTTTATTCATGCAAACGAGCGTCTGAAGAGGAGGTTTTTAGAGGGCTACAATTCAGGTCCACATTATAAGTGGGATGTTGAGCCTGAGAATGATTTGCTGGAGGATTCAAGCTTGAAGCTTGAGCAGCTGTGTTGGGATAGCTTGGAGGATGAAGCAGCTGATGCTGAACCACCACGCAAAATTCAGAGGAGTTGAAACACTAGGAAGTGTCCGGTACTAAATCTGAACTCTTCAATATATTGACTCCAATCTTTACATTCTTGATTCTATGGTCACTAATAGTTCTCTTTTAATTGAAGGTACTCCCTCCTATCCTTTTTTCTTTGCGCATAAGTAGAAATGCGGATACCAAGGAGGGACTCGATGTATATTTTCTGGACTATTTTGCCCCTTACATGCATGGGAGAGCCGCGGTAGTTTAAGAGCAAGTATAATAGAACTGAGTCAGCGGGCTATAAGGAATAAACTAGTATATTTCTACTTAGTTGGAGGAAAAAGAAGAGGATAGAGAAGGTAAGCGGGCTCTTCGTGAAGAGCCAGCTCTAGCACGTGCTCTTAGGCATTTTGTGAGAATGAAATGTGGGTCACATAATAGAAAAGTAGTACACTTTTTTAATCTACTATTGTATATGTTGACTGTAAAATGGGCTGTAGATGACATGACACTGGCTTATAGCCAGCGGCTGGCTATACTATTAACCATGCTCTAATTCCCGCATGCAAGGGATCAGTAACTGCGTGTACCTGATTGGGCGGCTCCGTCGGTCTCTTTTTTCTCACCCCACAAGCAAGGCATGGCCCATCTGCATGGCGCGTTTGATTGGTTACAGCTTTGCTGCGGCTGCGCATGCATATGCTAATTACTGCGACAGATGCGGGGCATGGTTGGAAACTAGCGCGAGAAAAAGGGAACGTGCAGACTAATCCGGGAAAAACTGAAAAAACTTATGGGCAGAGAAAAAAGACCAGAGGGAGTACATGGCGAGTTAATCTGTTGGTGAAACTTTATTGGTTGGAAACCTGGAAGATGAGTCACTTGGATGCTGCTATTGAAGTGATTGTGTCTGTTACCTTAGTCAATCTGTTTTCTTGTTTGCTACTTTGGTTAAGTCAAGTATTTTGTTAAGTACTCGTGCTGAAATTTTAATTAAATATATCATGTCTTATCATTGTTCATATGGTTGATCCACCGTCGTACCGGTAGTAAAGATTCACGTTCCTCGTTTCATGGTACCGTACTGGATTCATCGTACCAGAATTGATTGGTTCGCGTTTCCGCTTTAGAAAAATCGTTCTAGAGATGTATACCCCCGTTGTACCCTACTTTTTCCAGCCTCCGGCTCTCGTCCCCCGTTCCCGTTCCTTGTTCCCACCGTACCGGAAACATGGCAACTATGATTGCGCCTGCCTACCAGCAGCGAAATGCGTTTGCTTGCCTTTTCTTTTTCATTGAGATGCGGTGACTGAAGGATTCATGAACTGGCTAACGTTTGATACATATTATGAGTTGGCCTTCCTCTCTAATCATCTGCCCCTTGCTCCCAAAATCACCTTCGCCGCCCCACTCTGGTTCTGGCCTCCTCCACCGCTAATCGGCGATGCTGGCGTCTAGGTCAGCCTGCCTTTCCCTCTTGTAACCCTCATTGCCACCTCGATCTTGCACCCGCACCCGTGCCCCGATGACAAACCCTAGCCATGGTTTGGTTTATCAGCGGACGTTCCAGCAGTAGTCGAACATCCTATAATTGCAGCAGCCACTAGTTGAAGGTGGAGGACTTCGTCAAGTTGTTTCTCAACTATGGTGCAACCGCGAACGAGGAGGGAAAGCAGCTGCCGACGAGTGGAGGTGGCGAAGTACATCTAACAAGCTGGAGTCCGGGAGGCGGCGGATGAGTTCCAGGCTCAGTCGAATCATCCTCGCAGTCGTCGTGCCCAACATCCTCAAGGTAATGATGCATATGGATACGGTTGATGTTTCCTCCCTCCCAATGATTAGTGGTACCATTCATACCAATTCAAATCAAGTAGGAATTTGTATCAGTTTTATTGACATGTTCTCATGTATGTGAACACACACAAGAAACGAATAATTATCTCCATCTCCATTTTGGATAAAATTCAGTTACCGTTCCTGATATTTCTCTATGGTTTGCTTCTGCTTAGCGCTCTGCAGCTTGCTGACTATCCGGTGAGGCATGTGAGAAGCAATGCATGGTCTTGTTCTGAGGCTTTTACCCTTGACAACACCCAATACCAAGTGCCTACTGCTGCTTTATGAGGCATAAATACAACCAAAGAAGTTGAAGGTGTTGAAAGAGAACTGTAGGAGAGGTTCGGCTCATAACTTGGTCGTCGTGAGCAACCATTGTTCATCTATAGAATCTAAAACCTAGATTAAGGACGTCACATTCTGTGGAATGTGATTGCTGAAGCCACGCCGGTTGAGTACTTTTCATAGACTAATTGTCACTTGCATGTCCGCGAAATTAACTAACTTCTTTGGTTCCAGTATATATATTCTCGAAGGCTGCCAACAAATGTTTGAAATTCATACTTCTATATGGTTTAGTAAAGTAGTCATATTCATGGTGAACAGTCACAGAATTTGTGCTCCCCAATAAAACACATGCAATTTTAAGATGCCAAATTCTATAGAAAGATAACATAATTTTAGAAGCCGCAAACTACTAAAATAGAAGGTAGAGTATATTGTTCCATCACCAATTTCCCGTCATAGTTTTGTTGTCATAATCCACTGCAAGTCACTGAGTTGTACATGTTTCATAGGGTCCTGTGAATCAGCAAATCCACATCTGCTACAAGTCACTTAGTCCAACGAGTCACGAGTGCAATCGGTCCATTGCTCCATCAGTTTCACCAATCTCGACCTCTATAACTCCTTCTCGTTACTTGTCAACCTGGATTTGCACTAGACAGGTGCAAAAAACATGTGCCACCCGTGAGAAACAACTGTTGAATATATAGCCGAACATGGTAGACAGCGCTAACGATGCTTTATTATAATCAATATTTTTCACATAAATAAGTTTTGCATCCCAATGAATCAAAAAAGAAAAACGATTATATTCAACTGGATGATTTTCCACTCGCGTTAACCACGTGCTACGGACGCCACGCGTCTTGGTGGGGCCCACCCACCTGCTAGCCTTATCTCCTCGTCCTCTAGCGCAAGCTCGATCCCCTTTTCTCGTCCCTGCACATCTCACCCATGCCTGTTGTGTCTACCATGGCTGCACATGCTCCACCTACTGGTGCGCGAGAAACCACAAACCGGTGCTGGCGTGCTGCGACACAACGGTCCTTGACATCGGTACTCCGATGCGACATCCCCGACGGCTGCTATGCAACACTCGTGAGCGTTGCACTGCCACACGACCATTGGTGGCTGCTGGTGCTGCAACACAGCCTCGCCGGCGCTGCTATGCAGCACTTCGCGATGTTGCGCTGCTGCAGGCCGGCGACGGAGCTGCAATGTAGCACGCGAAGTGCTGCAACCCACGGATCTCGCTGGCGGCGAAGCTGCGATGCAACCCCCAAGGTACTGCGGCCACGGATCTCGTTGGCGGCAGAGCTGCGATGCAACGCCTAAGGTCTTGCTGTGTGGCGGAGTGACACCTACAAGCTGGGGCGGTGATATTTCCAACGACGACGCATGCATTGCGTTTGCTGTGGCCAGTGGCCCAAAGGAGAACAAAGCAAGAGGAGATCGGGAGCGGCATCTTGTTGACTCATCCAACAACCAAGAGAGACGTATCTGACGGTTCCTGGAGAAATCAGCCGGCTGATTCGTAGCAGCAGCCATAAAAAAAGGACACTATTTGTTAGCTTCAGAGAAACAGTTAGAAAATTCTGCGTATACTGTCTTTTTTTTAGAGAGAGAGAGACCGTGTATACTGTTTGTATTTGAGGGAGTATAGCGTAGTGGGCTTTCTCTCCCGAAGTAGGAAGGATTTACCTTTGGGCTTTGGGCTTCAATCTCAGTGGCAGCCGTGACTCTGCTCACCTCACATCGTGGGTTGCCGCTTCCAGACACTTCCCACATGAGCTGTGAGGAGATGAGCCGCCGCCCGCTCCCGCCGGCGGCCGCCCCGCCGCTGGAGGACGACAACCTCCTCTCCGAGATCCTCCTCCGCCTCTCGCCAGATCCGTCCTCCCTCCCTCGCGCCTCCCTCATCTCCAAGCGCTGGCTCGGAATCGTCTCCGACCCCGGCTTCTCCCGCCGCTTCCGCCTCCACCACCGCCACAACCCACCTCTCCTCGGGTTCTTCTACCACGTCTCGGACTTCGAACCTGCAATGGATCCCCCCAATCGTGTCCCGGATTCCCACCTCTCTTCGTGCCTCGAGACCCTCGACGACGACCGCATCTGGTACTTGATGCCCTTGGGATCCCGCCATGGCCTCCTACTCACCTTCTGCGAATTGTGGAACAAGCTCCTGGTGTGGGACACCTTCAACGTCGAGCAGCACCACCTAGCTGTTCCCCCGGGGTTCGATTTGGAGAAGGCCTGGGCCAGCGGGGCGGTGTTTCGCGCCGCCGGAGACAACCAATACTTCCAGGTGGTCTTGGTAAGCACAGAGACAGCTGACCAACAACATACACGGGCAATCGCCCGTGTTTACTCATCGGAGACTGGCGGATGGGGTGATATTGTCTCGACACCGCTTCCACCCAAGGCTTCTAGTTCTACTATGGGCGAGGGCGAATTTCCCACCAAGATTACAATGTTCTTAACTATCAGTGTGCTAGTTGGGCATTCCATTTACTGGTTGCTCATTGACAGATCGGCAGAAATTAACACATTGGATGGCATCCTTGAGTTTGATTTGGAGAGGCAGATTCTAGCTGTGATACCGGTGCCATTGGATATTGCCAATAATAGTCTAGCCCAATTCCAGGTTATGCGGGCAGAGGGCGGTGGCCTTGGTATTCTCTCTCTGTCAAAATTCAGCGCCCAATTATGGAAGATGGAGACCGATTCTGATGGTGTTGCTTCATGGATGCTGCAAAGAACTATCAATCTAGATAAACTACTTTCCACGAATTCAGATATTGAGAGAGGGCCGCCCCCAATAATACTAGGGTTTGCTGAGTACAATAATGTGGTATTCCTATGGACACATATTGGCGTCTTCACGATCCAGCTTGAGTCCCTGACGTTCAAGAAAGTTTCCAAAACCCTCATGGGTCGCTATTTTCCATTCGAAAGTGGCTATGCTGCAGGAGGTAGTAGCATATGCCTTTACATTGCTGGTATAACAAAACCAAGATATTACTTATAATTGGTTGGTTGAATACCACTCAAATCCTTTCGTGTTAAGCTAGCAATTTTAAGTGGCTCTATTTAAATTGTTTCTTGCTACTTGATGATCTTGTCAACATATAGCAATTTTCTTCTAGCGTCCTCTTTTCGGATGTTTGCGTGGTGGCATTTCCTGTGATGGTTATGATTTAGGAAAACATCTTTTAGTGGGTTTATTAGTATGGGTGTATTTTATTTTAACAGATATGGCATGGAGCGAGCTTAAGCGTAATTTTAGGTAACTTCTTCCTTCGGTTCAGCTAATAGTTTGAGTGTGCGGGATTCTTTATTTCTATGACGGTACCGAGTATATACTGTTTTGAGAATATTTGTCTTCATTTGATGGTAGATGGGGTTTTGTTTATATACTCGTCATGATGAATCAAACCCGAGCTGTTTTCCTCTTAACTCCATATGTGAGTTTGTCAAAATATCTCATCGATGCGCCCTTGTATCTACTTTATCTGATATGAATAGTAGTATCAGTGCATAGCTGGAGTGCAGATGTTTCTGGAAATGAGGCACCTAATGGCTAGAATACCCCCTTGTAGGCAAGCGTATTGGTGGTGGACATGATGGAGCTGAACTTTTACATAATACATAAGATGATTCATCAGATGGATATGCTATTGTGATGTATTAACTGAGTAAGTAACCTTATCTTTAAGTAGTAGCAGAATGATTTATTTTTCCTTTACCTTGCTTCGTCTATATTTTCTATTTACTTTTTAGTGGTTGCAACATTGCATTTGGTATCTCTATGGCTAGGGATCTGTGAAGTCTGAGTGTGATTTGTCATTTGTATGTTGTCCCCTCTACACAAGTACTTCCTCCATCTGGAAATAAGTGTCGCTCAAACGGATGTATCTAGACGTTGACGTCTAGATACATCCGTTTGAAGGACGGTTATTTCCGGACAGAGGGAGTAATTGATACCCAACAATACATTAGCATTTGGCTCGAACTTCGTTTATTAACTTGGGCCTATATAAATTGCCATCTCACATTGCTGCTCATTTGGAATTGTTGTAATACCTAGTGCTCGCTTGCAATTATTGTTCAATATTAGCCTTGTAGGTGGTTTGCTTAAATATTTTATGAACATGCCTTTCTTTGTCACTCTAACTCATATATGTAATTTCCCTCTAGAAGTTTCTTTTAAATATTAATATTTTCTAGAGTAATGGACCGTTGCATGACCGAAGAGTCCACATACATCAAGGTTTTATCCAATACCATTAAAGCGCCACACTCTGGCAGCCGTGTGGGGGCGGCACTCCAAGTGCCAAAAACATCAAAGTGTCAGTTCAAAAAGACCCGCCGATTGCCAGCAATCGACGGTAGTTTCGGGGACTACACCTAGTGGGTGCACTCATCGTGCCCCCACAGGAGGACGTACAAAAAAAACCGTTGGCACTCGCGCCCCAGAGCACAAATGCTAAATTCTAAGACTCCCGCCGACTGCAACCAGTCTTTGACATCGCCCTCCAGCGCGCGCACGAGTAGTTGGGCCAGGCCCAGTTCGCTGCTCTGCTAAGTTGCGCCTGGTACACGCCTTTGCGCCGCCAGATCCAGCCAGGCAGGTTGTTGCCTTTTCTTTTCTAATTATCCAGAGATTCGAATGTTCCTAGAATATTCATTTCAAATCCAAATTTGATGATTCAAATTCCTGCATGCCCCTAATTTCATGATCTATCCAATGGTGTACCATGTACACTTTTCCATGTAGCATTTTCTGCACAACCATTATTTTGGCCATATCCTCATATATAAAGTCTACTTTGAACATCTCCAGAATATCCATCCTAGCTCCGAATAAGCTGATTCAAATTCCTAGGTGTTTCATAAATCAATATCTATTTATCTAGTCATAGTGAACATTTCTCATGTGCCTAGTTTCTGTCTGACCCATTAAATAGGCCATTTCTTCCTTTATGTCGACCTTGCAAATCCCTAGGAAAATCATTTGAACTCCAAATCCATTGAAACCAATTTCTAAATGTTTCTAAAATCGTGCCTTATTTAATGAGTACCTTCACTCATTTTTACAAAAGGCATTTTGTGAACTTCTTGGATGTTCATTATTCCATTGATTCCACCTATATGAAATGTTCAAAAATATCAGTAGCTCTAAAATTAGTAGGGTTACTCTGGTTATTTTATAGCCAGAGAGGTACTAGAAAAGTGAAATTCCTATTTTTAGAGCACTTTTATTTTCTGCCTTGTTGTGTTTATTATTGTGATTGCTCTCGACGTTAGTTGACGAAGTAGATGGAGTATTTGGAGAAAGACCAGAAGCATTTGAAGACTTTGCTGAGCCAGGCAAGCAACCTTTTGACCATGTTGATTCACCCAAGTTTTGCTCATGATGTAGTTTATTTTCGTGCATCAAAACTTATGATTATGCGCTTCTAGTAGTTGATCCTATTTGCATGACATAGGTGACACCCTAGATGCCGTTATTACCTTGACCTTGATAACCCGGGAAACACAAATGGGCATAACTAAATGCTATGGTAGTTGCTTAGCCATGCAAAATGGGTAGCAAGCTTATAGGTTGGACAAGCAAAAAAAAAACCATTACAAAAGTTCTGTGAAAACCCGGTCGGGTAACGAAGGTTCCCGAGGGAGGAAGTAAACCAATGTTTTCGGAAAGGATTAGATGCTAAGATGTGTTGTCGGCCCAACACCTAGCGGAACCACACTACCTCTTATATGGGAAAGAGGCATTATTGAGTACCTTGTTTGATACTACAAGAGGGCCCACATTTCTAGTGACGAGTGCGGTTGTAGCCAATCTCGGCACGCGGTCACTATTCGATCGGTGGCTATGCTTGATTTATATCGGCAGCGGACACATCGTTGGTACCCTCGTGTGTGGGTGAGATGATGGGTCTGGGACTTGTAGCTCCTTATACAAAAATGTTATGATGAGGACGTTGCACGGGGAACGAGTACCAGTGTGTGGTCTCTCTAATAGTGTCGTCTGAGGAAAGGTATTGATCGGAGGCTTGTCTCAGGTGCAAGTCAGTTGTGTGGTGAGAAGTCGTGGTTGACACGAAAGCTCTCCGGTTCTTGTGGGTAAAGTGTGCTACCTCTGCAGAGTGTAAATCTATTCGAATAGCCGTTGGCCTCGCTTAAGGGCAGTTGGAATGACCCCGCTTAGACTATGTCCATAAAAACCTGATGATGATAAGGACGGTGATGATATGGGAAAGATGCTTTTTTTAGAGGAAAGGCATACGCCCGACTTTATAAATAAAGCCATAAGGCAGGTAGCAACAGCATCACCGAAACGTATCAAACACACCCAAGCCCCAACGCTGGGCAAGACAACGCGAATAAAGTCATGGTACATGGCTCCCACGCCAGTACACGGCACGCAGGCCGGAATAGAAGGAACCAACTAAGCTAAAGACTCAGGCCCAAAAGAATCCCTCAAGCATCGTGCTCTTGTCTGCATAACTGAGACGCCGTGGTCCGGATTTTGTCGATCAGCATAGATAGCGCCTCTTGGTCGTCGGCCTTAGTCAATGATTTCCACTGCTGCAGGAGAGCACACGATTTAAATAAGCAGTCAGCCGGTTTAGCCGGAAACATGTGCTCGATAGTAAATTTGTTCCTAGTAGTCCACAGAGACCAGCATAAAGCCCCCAAGCCCACCCAAAAGATCCGTCTAGAAACACCGGAAAGGTTGGATGCCAGGCTGCGCAACTCAGCAAAGGAGGCAGGGGCCCAAGACACATGAAGCCAGTCCCGCACACAACTCCAAATAAGCTTAGCCAGGTGACAGTGAAAAAAGATATGATCCGAGTCCTCCACCTCACCACAAAGAGCACAAAACTGGGAACCCGGCCCGTTTCTCTTACGAATCTGATCAGCCGAGGGCAGCCGGCCTCGAAAGGCTTGCCACAAGAAATTTTTTATCTTAGGGGGAATACGGGCCTTCCAAACTTGGGAAAAAACGACTGGTAGGTGTGCCACCAACTAGCTTAGAATAGAGCGACTTAACAGAAAACCGCCCAGAGGCAGAAAGCGGCCAGAGCACCGAGTCCCTGACCGTCGAGAGCGTAGGGAAGAGGGCAGTAAGACGTTGCCAATCTTCAAACTCTACAGGCGACAGAGAACGGCGGAAGGCCAGGTTCCACCCCTGGGAAGCAAGCTTCGCAATAGAAATATTAGGTTCAGAGCAGTAAGAGAAAAGGGTAGGGAAGGTCACCGAGAGAGGTGAATCTCCACACCACCAATCAAGCCAAAACCGAATAGAGGAACCATCCCCAACAACAAACTTAACAAAAGATTGAAAAACAGGTCTAACTTTGACCAGAGACTTCCAAAACTGAGAGCCACCACGCGGCAGAGCGAACATCGGGCTTGAGGATGGGAAATATTTAGCCTTAAGGATCAACAGCCAAAGGGGTTGATCCTCAGCGCTCATAATCTTCCACCACCATTTAATCATCAAGCATTGGTTCATGATGGAAGTATTGAGAATCCCTAACCCCCCAAGGTTTTTGGGCCTGCACATCAATTTCCATTTGACGAAGCGATATTTGCGACGGTTGTCCGCAGCATTCCAGTAAAACGCCCCACGGTGTTTGTCAAAACCAGCATGAATCCCAGCCGACAAGAGAAAGAAGCCCATAAGGAACATGGGGAGGGAGGAGAGACAAGCATTAATTAGGGCCACTTTACCAGCGTTCGTATTATATCTACCCCGCCAGGGAAGGACCCTGTTTCCCACCTTAGTGACTATCGGGGCAAAATCTTTGGCATGTAGCACATCCGGGGAAATAGGCAACCCCAAGTATTTGAACGGATAGGAGCCCTGCTTACAGTTAAGAAGGTGGGCCACTCGCGCGGCTTCCGACTCGTCCACACCAGTCACAACTACTTCGCTCTTGGCAAAGTTAATCTTAAGCCCCGACATAGCCTCGAAGCAAAGTAAAATAAATTTGAGGTGGGCAAGGCAGGCCTCATTCATCTCGACCAGAATAATAGTGTCGTCCGCATATTGGAGATGGGTGAGACCATGGGGAATGAGATTAGAGCAAACCGGAGTAATGTGCCCAGTGGCAGCCGCCCTAGAAAGGAGGCGAGATAAAGCATCTGCAACGAAATTGAATAGGATGGGAGAGGCAGGATCGCCTTGCCTCAGGCCCCTACCATTGGCAAAGAATTTGCTAACCTGACCATTAACATTGATGGCAGTGTGGCCTCCCGAGACCAACTGCATAATCCTATGGACGAGGGGCCCCTCGAACCCTTTGGCCAATAAAACTCTACGCAGAAAATGCCAACTCACCGAGTCATAGGCCTTCTCAAAGTCTAATTTTAGAATCACCGCTTTCGACTTACGAATCTTAAGATCATGAACGATTTCATGCAAACAGAGGACCCCGTCCAGAATGAAACGACCCTTGATGAAAGCCGACTGGAAAGGGCTAATGGTACGGTGGGCAATGGGGGAGAGACGAGTGGCTAACCCTTTAGCCGGAAACTTGGCGAAGTTATTAATAAGGGCGATCGGCCTGAATTGCGAGATCAAATCCGCGCCCTTGACTTTAGGAATAAGGGTAATGACAGCGTAGTTAAGGCGAGAAATGTCCACCGTACCCAACCAGAACCCTTGGATGATCAAACAAATGAGAGGCCGCAACTGCGGCCAGAATTTTTTGAAGAAGGGGATCGAGAAACCATCAGGGCCGGAAGCAGCCTGCGGGTTAGCCGAGCTAATCACCTGCCAAATCTCATCATCAGATAAGGGAACCATCAGGTCCGAATTTTCGTCCGGAGAGATCTTAGACCCCTCACCCCAAAAGTCAGGACAGAGGCCAAGCCCAGGGTCCGGCTTAGAGCCGAGTAGAGTAGAATAGAAACTGACAATGTGATTCATAATGAGGGACTGGTCAGAAACTCTAACACCGTCAATCAACAGAGTGTCAATGAAACACCTGCGGCGCCTGCCATTCGCGATCGCAAAAAAATAGGCCGTCATAGCATCCCCTTTTAAGGTCCAGTTAAGGGCACCTCATTGGCGCCAGTAAATCTCTGACTGTTGGTGGAGCAGCAGCAGAGCATCTTCCAGGGAGTAGCGAGAAGCCCACTGAGAAGGTGAGAGCCCAGATGTGTCAGCAGATAGATCCAAATCCCGGATTTGAGATTCGAGGGACTCCTTGTCTCTACGCAACTCGGCCGCCCTATTCCGGGACCACCCCCTTAAGAATTTACGCAACTCATAAGATAGCTTGTGCCAATCATCCAAGGGGCCAAAGGAGTGGTGAGGAGAGGAGAGAAGATTAGTGATCTTAGAAGCCACCATGTCGCAAAAACCCTCCACAACCAGCCAAGAAGCATCAAACTGGAAACGGGAGGGAGAAACAAGAGAGAGGATGTCCGCATCCAGGATCAGGGGAACATGATCAGAGCCCACCGCAGGCCTAGCCTTAAGCAGCGCGCGAGGAAATAGCGAGTCCCACTGAACAGAAACAAAAACCCTGTCCAGCACCAACCGGACAGGCGAGGATTGATGGTTAGACCAGGTGAACCGCGCCCCCACCCTAGGGAGCTCACGCAGCGCGCAGCTACTGATGAAATCATTAAAAGCATTGGCAAGAGGCCAGGAGAAATTAGGATTATTCTTGTCGGCCGGAGAACGTAACAAATTGAAATCACCCCCAATTAGAAGAGGAATAGAACATGTTTCAATCTTAGTGTTGATCCGCAGGGCCATAAACCACCATAAATTCCCACAAAGTGTTGAGCCGACGATGATGAACCACACAGCTAGCCCAAAAGATGCCATGATCAAAAGTAATGAAATCAAAAATGTCCCGCTTGGACCCAATCAAGATTCCCCCAGAGTGGCCCGAGGCGGGGAGAAGGTGCCAATCAAACCTATCCATCCCAACTATCGCAGAGAGTTCAGAAGGGGAAAAGGATTCCTTGAACGTTTCGACCAGCCCTAAAATGTCAATATGTTCACCACAAACCAAGTCATGAATCTGGTCACGGCGCCCCCTAGCACCGAAACCACGAATATTCCAGAATAGGGCTCTCATTTGAAGGAAAGGTTTTTAATACGGAGACTCGATCTGCACGGAGCCCCACAAGGCTTAGATCGCTTGGGACGCCCCACCTTAGAAAGGACCGGGGGGGCCGACGACTGGCCACAACCATTTGTCGCCTCCAGCCCCCCGGCTTGGCCCTGAGCATCAGCAGGACCAACACCTTTCGCGGCCTCAACGGCCTTAGCAATGACAGAAAGAAGGTGAGATGGGGAGCTCATCCCCGGTATCGCAGCCACCCCAATATCAGACATGATATGCAGCAAATGGTCATCTGACAGAGCTGGTAAAACAAGGCAAACAGGGGAGGCAGGGAGAGATGGTTGGGCAGACGAACATGAAGGAGGGAGGTCCTTGGCCGCGGCACGCCGCTCCGCCCGCACCGCCATCGAGACGCCAGAGTCGCGCACACGCCGGCCCTTCCGCGCCGTGGATGCCGGAGAGTGCAGCACAGGGGAGCACCGAATCGGCGACGCCGGCCCAGGGCCAGACCCCGAGACGGAGCCCAGGTCCTTGTCCAGACGCCGAGCCAAACCCGTCGCTGACGGCTTGGAAGTGGAGGAGGCCCGACTCTTAGCCGAAAATTTCCGGACCGAAGACTTCTTTTTCTTCTTAGATGAGGGCTCGGTGGAGCGCAAGGGGGAAGCTGGAAGGTCCTCGATCCCAGAGAAGGAGGGAGACTGCGGGCGAGTAGGCACATTGGAGCAAACTCCAGAGATGGGGGTCCCCTTACCAGCAACAGCGGCACGAGAAGCCAGGTCCTCCTTCTGAGGGTTAGGGGCAGGGGCATTGTCCTTGAGCAGCTCGCGTTCATCCGAATCCAGCTTATCCCATTCAGACTGTGTGAAACGCGGATCAGTTCCTCCACTTGGGTTCTGCCTCCCAGCCGACCCATCCCCCTGCGTGTCATCCTTGTCCTGGTCCGAAGGCTTGGAAGGAGGAGGCGGGGGTGGAGGGGGAGCACGGGGTTCTGCACCCTCCACCCGAACCCGAAGTCACACACCCTCAGGAGAAGGGAAGACATCCACAGAGCCATGAACACAAACGGGGTCGATGCACCAGACATTGAGATGAACCGGGCCAACCTTGCCCAGGGATTCCGAATCCACCTCCACGGGCTTGCCAATGAGCTTACCAAACGCCATCATGAACTCCACAGATCGAAGCCCCACGGGCACGTTGTCAACTAGCACCCAACACCCAGATCTTGCTAAGCGGGCCCACCGCCTTGGCACCACAAGTAGCTGCTTTGACAGAAACCACAAGCTGGTTGAGGGGGAGGGTAAAACTGGTGCACGAGGAGATCATCCGTAGACAGTCCTTAGAGGGAAAAACCACTGCAAATTCATACTCTGAAAGCTGGCGCACCTGCCAATCCCAGCCACCATCGTCCCAAATTTTCAATCCATCCAAGAGGGTCTGCGGAGAGATCAGCTGACCACGCAGCGTGACGATGGCCACGTTAGAAAGGGACGGCGCAACCATCACCACAGGAACAACAGCATCCAGAGCGAAGAAAGAACATCCGGGAATACCCAAGCCAAACTGGATGAAAGAGGGAATCTTGGTACGGTTACGGCAGTCGACAGTGAGATGGCCGTCCGAGCGGCAGATGAGGCAGAAGGGTGGATTAGTGCATCTAGACGAGAGGGCGGACGCGGAGCAGTGGCCACAACCAACTGCCCCGGGCCCATAGACGAGAGGGGGGGGGAAAGACACGAGGGACGACAGAGCCGGGGGCCCGGGCGGCCTATCTCGAGACGATCCAGGCGCCGCCAGGCCCACGAGCTCACCAAGGCCCATATCGACCAAAGAACAGACCGGATCTAGGGTTTGGCCACCGCTCGCCCCCGCACACACCGGCGAGGCCGCCGCCGCCGCACCAGCCCAGGCCGGCGAGGAGGGCGGCGAATAGGACAAGCGACCGGAGAAGCACCAACACCCAAATCCAACAGGCCAACGGACGGGGAGGAACCGAGGAGACCACACTCAGGAGAGGGTGCCGGGCCCCGTCCCGCACGGCGCCGACGCCGGCCAACGCACCACCACCTAGACGACCCAGAGGGAAGCGACACCGGCCGGCCCCTGCCACCCGGAGAAAATTTCCGGACGCGGCCCGGCGCCAGCACGGGCGGCACCAGCGAGACCGCACCCGACGAGGCATCCTCCGCCGAGTCAGAATCCGACTCCACCGAGTCGCCCAGCGCCCAGAAACGCGATCCGGGGAAGGACGCCGCCGAAGAGGAGCAGGGAGAGCCATCCCGACTCGCAGAAGACGGGGGGGGGGGGGGCGGCGGGAGGGAAGGGAGGGGAGTGGGGGAGGGGGGAGCCATGGGCCACGGCGAGGGCAGGGGGGGAGGAGGGGAGCGGCGCGCGAGGGGACGAAGGAGGAGAAGGGAGAGGAGCCATCCGGCTTTGGCAAGTATATCACCTGAGATGGATGGATTCGATCCAAACACTCAAGAAGAGGATTAATTAACTAGCCAGTCATTCGCCATGGCACATGCCAGGAACAACACGCAGTTTCTGTGCTTGGCCGTAGCTCTTCTAGTCATGCCTATGGGAAAGATGCTGATGATGATAATGAGGGATAATAGGTACCCAGACTTGATGATGAGATGATTTAGTGTTGAACTTAACCTGTTTATGTTGATATCTGTAACCTGAGGCTCCGTGGTTCTTCGGACCTCGAGGCCTTGTTGATTTCCAAAAGTAGGACATGTGCATTAAAAACCAGCTTTCCGCAAATTTTTGAACTTAGTATAGAAGCCTTTCCTTTGTACTGAGCCTTGCATGAATATTCTGCTATTACGTTCCTTGGGTTGCCTGCGAGTACATTCAAACGTACTCACCTGGCTTGTCCCTGGCTATCAACTTGGCCAGGTATGGAAGATACAGGTTATGAAGATGTGTTCTTCGATGACGTCGATGCGAACTAGGCCGCTTCCCCAGTCAGCTTGCCTGTTGGTTATGGCTCGCTACGTGGGTTAAAGTTATCGTCGCTGTTTCCGCTGCACCGTTGTGAAGTAGTTGCTGCACCGTTAGGGCTCCTCAACTGATGAGGATGAAGTCAAAGCTGCTATCATCTCGAGAATGTTCGGTAACAGATTATCTGCCGTGGCCAACCCCCACTTGTTTGATCTTTCTGAGCTTGCGCAACAGGTTGATGGTCTTTGGCTACCTCTCGGACCCCTTCTCTGGATAGGAGGTTGATAATGTGGTCAAGCAAATTACCCTGGCCTTGACAGCTTTAACGGGTTGTTCATCAAGAGATGCTGTACAATCATCAAAGATGATCTTTACAGCCTTTGTGATGACCGTTATGAATCTGCCATCCTTCATACCAAGCCAAAAGATACTCCACTTAGAGCTTTAGGAATTTACCAACCCCTATCACCTCCAAATGGATATGAAATCTGCTATTCTTGACTCTTTATTAGTTAAACATACGTACTGTAATCTGCTATACACGGCAGTCATCGTTGGAGTGAATCATGATTGAATAAGGAGCAGTTACATCCAAATAAATCTTCCCTTTTGAGGGAAGGCAATAAAACCTGCTATGTGTGGAGCACTTGCATAGTCAAATTTAGCCTTGATCAATTGAGAGCTGAAGGAAGTAGTGATTATTAATTAATAGGATGGTAGACAATGATGGCGGCGAAACACCAGCATGCAACGGCACATTGGCTGGAGGGATCCCTTGACTATGTAGCTCGTATATTTCGATTTTCTACTGACTATCTTTCTTGAGGCTTTTCTTCTGCATGAATTTAATTTTTTTGATTTAGTACTGACTATCTAGCTCATATATTTATGAAAAGTATACCTATTAGGTTCAAACTGATTGCACCTGTTTTATGCATTTACCTCTGATCGAGGTATTTGAACAACTGGTCTTTTAGCTTCTGATGTAGCCAAAGACTTAGTTAGAATATGTTAACAATAGAAACTGAAGGCTTTCGATAAAAAAAATGGAGAAGTTGAAGGTGTGCCACTTGAAATGAACTGTTCCATTGGTTTTGTCCAATAGCTTAGATGATTCGACTTTGGAGCTTTCGGCCTAGTTTCCACGATGTTGAAGCTAATGTTCAGTGTTTGAATCATACAAATATTGTGAAATATAAGGAACAGTACAACCTTGTTGTGACTAATAATGTTGATTGTTGCTCCGCAGATATTATCAAGAGGTCCAGAGATGGGCTTGGGTTGGGCGTAGGTTCTTCAGTTTCGTGTGGCTGAGAATGAGGTGCAGAAATGGCTTGTTGGGGTGTTCCTGTGGTGTGCTCCCTCTTCGTATTACCACAACGGAGAACTGTGCGGTGGACTTGTAGGAATTTAACTGCGTAATTTGCTAATCCGCATCTATTATGTCATGTTGAACTTTTATGTGGCCCTTGCTAATGAATGTTGAATGTTGAACTGCAACTGCAACTGCCTGCCTGGTACTACTTTCCTTCTCTTTTGCCTTGGGATGCCGTGACTGAAAGATGCCTGGTTTCTGGCTCTGCTCTCGTTTCTTTTTCTTTGGGATGTGGTGATTGAAAGAAGCGTCTTTGCTCCAGTTCATGTTGCCACGACACCAGTTGCCTCTGCTGTGGGGTCCGCAGGCCGTGATCACCGACGCCTGCTGCTCGTGGCCCTGGAGCCCGACCATGTGCCCACCTGCATCTAGTTGTTGTACAGTTAAAGAATCTGTTTCTGTGTTGCAAGTTGTTGTACTACGGGGGTGTCGCTTATCGACTGTCGACTGAGAAATGCACGTCCTCCTGAAGCTCCTTGAACTGCTCCGACCGAGTCAAGCCCACGTTGGTTGAGAACCTCTGTGTGTGCCGGCAGGCCTGCCAACAGAGCCGGTGGCGAAGAAGTCCAGGTCAAAGTGTAGGTCTGCCCGCGACGTACACAAAATCTAATCTGATTCCATTTTCGTAACAAAAAATAAAAAGCCCTCCTCTGCTTTTAGTTCTTGTGCGCCTCTGACGACATGGCACGAGATGTTTCGTTCTTTTTTTTTTGTGCGAAATGAGATGTTCCGTTCATAATAGGAAGGTTTCATTCCTGGTAGCATCACAATTCACAAGGGAAAACAACTGTTGGTTGATCCTGTCGCGTTATTAGCTGGCGTCGATTTCTTCAGTTGGGTTTGCTCGGCTCCGAATCGCTTCGTTAATTGTATGGTAATTTTGCCGTTGCACTGAAGAGTTTTGAGTGGATAACGCTGCGGTGCTGCCATCTACTAGTATCTGTACTGAGATAAACCAGCCAAAATGAAACGAAGATACGGCTGCTGCTGCACGTTGCAGATTGAAAAACGGACGACGGAAACAAAACAAGATGAATTCGGCTGTTGCTCTTGTCAGTACGAAATTTGAGACCCGTTTACGTAGAAGATAAAGTCGGCTGTCGATGCGCGTTTTACCGTCAGTTTCTTGGGGATATATCAGGGCCAGTCTTTGCCCTCTTGTCTCTACACTGAAGATTCTTCAGACCCTGAAAGGAAGCTTAAGAATCCATATACATTCTTTATTATTTTTTCGAGCTATTCATATCTATTCTTCACAGGCTCACATTTGTATATCAACGTATAAGTACACATCGCCTTATATATGTTTTTGCTTCATGAGATGTACTACTGTTTTTCACCAAATTCTCGCTTTGTGAACTGGTCATGCGTGGATACAAACATTGTTTCACAATACTTGGGAGTATTAATAATTATTATTAAAATCTACCCCCTCCATCTCATAATATAAGATGTCGATTACTCTCCGGTTTTGCTACACAGATGTTTCCTAAGGTTTGGCCTTTTTAAAATCTGAGCTATATCATGTGCATGTATGGCCGTGGTCACTTTGCATCGAATGCACACCCACATTGACACCCTCATTTGTCCACTCAAAGCACGTGTCGCGCTCGTTGGTTTCAGCTTTTCAATACGCCAAGGTCCTAATTCACAATATAGGGGTCGTCGTCCTTGGCGAAGCTGCTTCCCAGTTATGTTGGTCTAGCTAAGCGTGCATACCTCCGTATGCATCACCGGTTGGGTGGGTTGGTCAGGTGTTGTTGCTAGGCTGTGGGGGCTTATGGCAACTATGGTGTACATCATTGGAGCGTCATGCAACATTGAATATAAGTGGTTGAATGGCTGAGATAATTTGGATTCATCTAACTCGCGCTTTTATTGGTAGTGGTAGATAGTAGATAGATTGATCTTTGGGTGGAAGCCTTGGATTCGGCTTGCCGGATCAAACGATGACAATGTATCCCATGGTGTCACCTTCTTGGATGAAAGACATGCACTCCCTCCATCCCAAAATGTAAGACCATACATTTTTGATATAGTGTCAAAACTGATCTTACATTTTCGGATGGAGGAAGTGTCTCTTTGTGCATTACCTTTGGGAATGGATGTACACGACATCACGGTTGTAGGAGGCTAGTAGGAGATGCAAGTTGTTGGCATGATGGCTTGTGTGAAACAGCCATAAAAAGTTCATTATTGAGGAAAAACAACCTGGCAGGGCTTTTGTAGTTGGCTCCATAATGTGTCAGATGGGTTCATGTGCTCTGGTTTTGTTGTGTCACACTGAAGTCGGAGATGTCATGGCATCCTTTAGAAATTGATAGGTTACAACGGATTAGAGCAGATAAGCTATGCACATCTTTCCTTCGAAGCTCATCGTATGATGGCGTGTGGTCTATGGTGCCAGGGATCTAACTTGGCTCACCACTAAAATTTCTTTTTATTTTGTTGATTATGTGTACATTTTTAGGGAAGTTGTAACTTTGTACAACTTTCAAGTGTATATAACTTCAAAAAATAATCCCTACAAAGAACTTCAGAAAATAAAAAAGGCAAGAAATCTGCGCATTATGTTTATGTGCTGTGGGCTTTCTTTTACTTTAGCTGTAGTGGGCTCTCTCTCTCTCTACCTAAAAGAAATGAGTTTTGGGTTGTCTCAAAAAAAAAAAGAGTTTTGGGCTTCTATCTCACTGACGGCGTGACTCCTCTCGTCTCTCTGGTCAATCCACCACTTTCCCCATGAGCTGTGACGAGGGCGAGAGGAGTAGGCGCCCGCCGCCGCAGCTCCCGCTCGTCGGCGGCGCGGCCGCTGGAGGACGACAACCTCCTCTCCGAGATCCTCCTCCGCCTCCCACCAGATCCGCCCTCCCTCCCTCGTGCCTCCCTCGTCTCCAAGCGCTGGCTCGGCCTCATCTCTGACCCCGGCTTCTCCCGCCGCTTCCTTCTCCACCACCGCCGCAACCCTCCTCTCCTCGGTTTCTTCGACCTTTCCAATTTCAAACCTGCAATGGATCCCCCCAATCGTGTCCCGGATGGCTACTTCTCCTTGTGCCGAAACGGCGAAAATGGCGACGGCATCTTCATGCCCTTGGGATCCCGCCATGGCCTCCTACTCATCTACCACTTAGCGCGGTACCAGCTCTTGGTGTGGGATGTTAGCAGGCTTGCCAGTACTACGCCATCGTCCCAACCACCAGTCGAGGCCGACGAAGGAACGGCCCAAGGCCCAGCTAGGAGAGCCCGCAAGCCCAACAAACGAGTGGCTGGCGAGGAGTGGGTGAACATGACCCAGGAAGCATAAAGCAGGGGATCGCTCTCTGGACAAGGATCGAAGATCGATCAGGTTGGAACGGCACGGCGGCGGCGGCTACCTACTTAGAACGCTAGTTCCTTTCCCTTTTCCTTCCTGTATTCAGCACTGATGTGCTTGTAAGAAGAGAATCATATACTCTGAACCACATACATACCCGAGACAGTAGTGCAGTCCTAACACTTGGTACTCAGAGCCAGGACCCAATTTTGCTTCCGCCCTGGCGGCGTCCATCATCGAGACACGACAGCAGAGGGCAGACCGACTGCAACGGGAGGCCATGGATCCCGTCACCAAGGCCGACCTCAAGGACCTCTTGAAGGAGCTTCGAGCGGAATGGAGGGAAGACATCAAGTCTTTGGTCGCTGCGGAATTCGCATCCTGGAAGCCTGAGATCGACTCGAAGATGGCTGATCTGCAAGAGGCAGTCGACTTACTCAAGCAGAAGCAAGCGAGCGGCAAGATCGATGACGCGGGGGAGGCGTTGGCGCCAGATCACCCTGATCTGGTGGCGCGGAAGAGCACTTCGTCTTCGGACGATTCTCCGGCGCGCGTTTCTCCTCGGGCTGATGGCCACGGCACTGCCTCACCTCCACGGACGGCGGTTGACGGGCTGTTCATCAGTCCGCCGGCCCCTCCGGCCAACGGTACGGTCCACCCACAACTTCCATCGTCTGCTGTAGCCACTGCTATATCACCAACTACTCCGTCACCATTTTTTTCCTTGCACGCTCCTAGTCCACCAACCATGCCATTTCCGTTGTTTGATGGCGAAAATCCACTCCTTTGGAAGGATCTCTGTGAGCAGTACTTTGCTATCTATGGTATTCAGGAGTCCGTTTGGGTCCAGATGGCTACTCTGAATTTTTCCCCTACTACAGCAGTGTGGTTACAGTCTGTTAGGAAAAAGGTTATGGCCTTGAATTGGGAGGGGTTATGCAATTTGCTCTCCACCCGTTTCGGTCGGGATCGACACCAGCTACTGATCAGACAATTCTTTGCCATTAAGCAATCTAGCACAGTCCAGGATTACATTGAGAGATTTGAGCATTTGATGAACCAATTGTTATCATATTCTGATGAAATTCATCCTTTCTATTTTTTGACACGCTTCATCGGTGGACTTCGGGCGGATTTGCGAGCGGCGATCATGGTCCAACGCCCTGCTGATTTGGACACAGCCTGTGCTCTCGCCCTGGTCCAGGAGGAGGTGCAAGATGGAGTGCGACCGGAGAACATACGTTTTCCGGAGCAAGCTTATCGACCAGCGCCACGCCTTCCTTTACAGGCAGTTCCTCTTCATCAACCACGACCACCTACAACACCAGCCGCGGTTGATCGTTGTGGTGTGGAGGCAGCTCGTGCAGCCCCCGTCGAGCAACCACGTCCGCAACCAGCGGAAGCTAATCCCCTCAACACCTTACGGGCGTACAGACGAGCTCGTGGGCTCTGTTTCAAGTGTGGCGAGCGTTGGGGACGCGACCACACTTGCCCTGCAACCATTCAGATGCATGTACTAGAGGAACTCATGGATTTCTTGGGAGTCACACCGTCAGAGGAAGCAGAGCCGAGCAACACTTCTGACACCACTGAAGAAACAGTGTATGCAGTCTCTTTACAAGCGTTCAATGGGAATGATTCTTCCAAGTTGTTGCAATTTAGTGCCACAATCCAGGGACAAAGTGTGGAAGTATTAGTGGATTCTGGGAGCTCAGCGTCCTTTATCAATTCTCGTTGTGTGGGGGGACTCCAAGGACTGCAACCTATGGCCAAACCAGCTCGTGTTAAAGTGGCCAATGGAGCGGAACTGCAATGTGATCAGGAGTTGCTCAACTGCCAATGGACAGTCCAGAATCATCAGTTGTTGGCGTCACTAAAGGTATTACCACTTGGAGGGTTTGATGTCATTGTCGGGATGGATTGGTTGGAAGCATTCAATCCAGCCATTGATTGGATCAACAAGACTGTCACACTCCAGTCAGAAACTGGTCCCATCCAATTGCAAGGCCATAAGTTCTCCGCATCGAATTGCCCGCAAATTTCATCAGAAGAGCTGCACTTCATGTGTGTACAGGGAGAAGTGGATCACCTGGTTTATGTATGCTCAAAGGATGCCAAGCCAGTACAGAAAGGTGCAGAATCACCGGATCCACCAGTTGAAATCCAACACCTCTTGGATGAGTTCTCAGATGTGTTTGCAGCACCGCAAGGCCTTCCTCCCAACAGAGCATGTGATCATCGTATTCCCCTCTTGCCAGGAGCTCAACCTATCAGCATTCGCCCTTATCGGCACTCACCAGAAACAAAAACGGAGATCGAACGACAAGTTGAAGAGTTGCTCGCGTCTGGCATCATCCAACACTCCAACAGCCCGTTTGCCTCACCAGCCATCCTAGTCAGGAAGAAGGACGGACAATGGCGTTTGTGTATTGATTATCGCAAACTGAATGCATTGACTGTCACACCAAAATTCCCCCTTCCGGTCATCGATGAACTTTTGGATGAATTGTCCGGAGCAAGCTGGTTCTCCAAGCTGGACCTCCGTGCCGGCTATCACCAGATCAGGTTAGCAGCGGGAGAGGAATACAAGACAGCCTTTCAGACACACTCCGGCCACTATGAGTACAAGGTCCTTCCTTTTGGAGTTTCTGGAGGCCCGGCCACGTTTCAAGGGGGCATGAATCACACTTTGAAGCCTGTGTTGCGCCGCTGTGCATTGGTATTCTTTGATGACATTTTGGTATTCTCCATCTCTTTTGAAGATCACATCAAGCACCTCCGTGAAGTGTTGCAACTATTGCGTCAAGATCAATGGCAAGTCAAATTTTCCAAGTGCTCATTTGCTCAGAGAGAACTCTCTTACTTGGGTTTTGTTGTGAGCCAGCAAGGTGTTTCTACCGAGCCCGAGAAGATCCAGAAAGTCCAACAATGGCCAGTGCCTCTCAATGTCAAGCAATTACGACAGTTTTTGGGTCTTTCCGGATATTACCGTAAGTTTGTTCGCCACTATGGGGTAATTGCTAAACCCTTGACTCATTTGCTGAAGAAGCATGTCCCATTCGTGTGGACCAGTGAATGTACCACATCATTTGAAACACTGAAAAATGCCCTAGTGACAGCTCCAGTCCTTGCCTTGCCCAACTTCACGAAGGAATTTGTCGTTGAGACCGACGCCAGTGATTTGGGAGTTGGAGCAGTCTTACAACAAGAAGGCCACCCCTTGGCATTCTTGAGTAAACCTCTTGGCCCAAAAAACAGAGGATTGTCTACTTATGAAAAAGAACTTCTCGCTATTCTGTTGGCTGTGGAGCATTGGCGATCGTACCTTCAATCAGCTGAGTTCATCATCAAAACGGACCAGCATAGTCTGGTTCACCTCGAAGACCAACGTCTCCACACCCCATGGCAACACAAGGCGTTCACCAAGCTTCTCGGGCTGCGCTACAAAATATGCTATCGAAAAGGTGCGGATAATGGAGCAGCTGATGCACTTTCACGCCGTCCTTTCTCTGACACCGATGAATTGTATGCTATTTCCCTGTGCAAACCGGAATGGATCAAAGACGTGCGAGAAGGGTATGCACAGGATACGGCAACACAGAAGATAGTGGAGGACTTACAGGCTAATCCCCAATCCCATAAAAAATTTACACTTTCAGAGGGCATTTTACGCTACCAAGGGCGTATTTGGATTGGGAGGAATTCCCAATTGCAACAACAACTATTAATAGCAGGGCATCAATCTGCCGTCGGGGGGCACTCTGGCGCACCAGCCACATACCAGCGGCTGAAGACGGTATGTGCGTGGCCGCGTATGAAACATGCAGTGACTGAATTTGTCCAATCCTGTGCAGTTTGCCAACAGGCCAAGCCCGAGAGATGCAAGTACCCCGGCCTCCTTGAACCCCTTCCGGTTCCTGTTCGTGCATGGCAGATGGTTTCTATGGATTTCATCGAAGGATTGCCACGGTCAGGACGATTCAATTGCATTTTGGTCGTCGTGGATAAGTTCTCCAAATACAGCCATTTCCTACCATTGTCGCATCCATTCTCTGCTTCCCAAGTGGCAACTACTTATGTGGATCAAGTTTACAGACTGCATGGACTACTAGATTCTATTCTATCCGACCGAGATCCAATCTTTACAAGCAGATTCTGGCAAGAGCTCTTTTGACAAACCCAAACAACCCTTCGGATGAGCACACCATATCACCCGGCCACGGATGGGCAAACTGAGCGTACAAACCAATGCCTCGAGACTTTCCTCAGATGTTTTGTGCATTCTTGTCCAAAGAAATGGAGTTCATGGCTTCCTCTTGCTGAATTCTGGTTTAACACCAGCTGGCACAGTGCTCTTGGGAAATCCCCCTTCTTTGTCCTTTACGGCCACGAACCTCGACATTGGGGTATCGAAGCAGCCTCAGCCACTCCAGTTTCTGATCTGAACACTTGGTTATCAGAACGGGAAGAAATGCAAGCTCTAATTCGACAACACCTCCTCCGAGCTCAGACGAGAATGAAACACCAAGCTGACAAGAACCGATCTGAACGAAGCTTTGAAATTGGGGATTCTGTCTACATTAAACTCCAACCTTATGTTCAGAGTTCTGTTGCTCGCCGAGCGTGTCATAAGCTCTCGTTTCGCTACTTTGGGCCATTTCTGGTGCAAGCTCGCATTGGACAAGTGGCTTACCGTGTGGGTTTACCAGAGACTTCGAAGATCCATCCCGTCTTTCACGTCTCGCAGCTTCGCAAGGCTGTGAAACCAGGTGTGTCCGTTTCCTCTGTTCTTCCTCACAATACTAATCAGTTTGCGGTTCCTTTGGAAGTGCTTGACAGTCACCAAAAGACCAAGGCCAATAGAGTGGTTGAACAAGTGCTCGTCCGTTGGTCTGGTGACACTCTGGAGCCGACGTGGGAGGATCGTGACGAGCTCCAGTCACGTTTTCCGTGCGCCGTGGCTTGGGGACAAGCCGCAACTCAAGCAGGGGAGGGTGTTAGCAGGCTTGCCAGTACTACGCCATCGTCCCAACCACCAGTCGAGGCCGACGAAGGAACGGCCCAAGGCCCAGCTAGGAGAGCCCGCAAGCCCAACAAACGAGTGGCTGGCGAGGAGTGGGTGAACATGACCCAGGAAGCATAAAGCAGGGGATCGCTCTCTGGACAAGGATCGAAGATCGATCAGGTTGGAACGGCACGGCGGCGGCGGCTACCTACTTAGAACCCTAGTTCCTTTCCCTTTTCCTTCCTGTATTCAGCACTGATGTGCTTGTAAGAAGAGAATCATATACTCTGAACCACATACATACCCGAGACAGTAGTGCAGTCCTAACATGGGATCCCTTCAACGTCGACCTACACCGCCTAGCCGTTCCCCCGGAGTTCGATCGGCTGAAGGCCCTGTTCAACGGGGCGGTTTTTCGCGCCGCCGGAGACATTCAACACTTCCGGGTGGTCTTAGTAAGCACAGAGACAAACGAGCAGCAACATACATGGGCCATCGCCCGCGTTTACTTGTCGGAGACTGCCATATGGGGTGATCGCATATCAACACCACTTCCATCCAAACTTCCCATCAAGAGTCATATGTACTTTAACATGGGTGTGCTAGTTGGGCATTCCCTTTACTGGTTGTTCAATGACAGATCGACAAAAACTCTACTATTGGATGGCATACTTGAGTTTGATTTGGAGAAGCAGATCCTAGCTGTGAAACCAGTACCAGTGGGTATTCCCAAGGAAAACATGTGCCGATTCCAGGTTATGCGGGCAGAGGGTGGTGGCCTTGGCATTCTCTTTCTGTCAAATTTCAGCGCCCAATTATGGAAGGTGGAGACCGATTGTGATGGTGCTGTTTCATGGGTGCTAGGAAGAACTGTTGAACTGGATAAGCTACTTTCCATTGATTCAAGGAAGAAGAGGAAATGGTACCAAAGTATAGAGGGGTTTGCTGAGTACAATAATGTGCTGCTCCTACGGACACCTACCGGCCTCTTCATGATCCAGCTTGAGCCACTGCAGTTCAAGAAAGTTTCCAAGACCAAGAAGTGGGCTCGCTATCATCCATTTGAAAGTGTTTATGCTGCAGGTAATAGCATATGCCTTTACATTGTAGTAGGTATAACAAAATCAAGATAATATCTATAATTGGTTGATTAACTGTTCACATCCTTTCGTGTTAAGCTAACAAGTGTAAGTAGTTCCATATAAATCGGTTCTTTTGCTGCTGGATGATCTCCTCAACATATGGCGATGGAGTCTTCTTTTTGGATGTTTGTGTGGTGGCGTTCTATGTGATGGTTATGATTTGGAAAGAATATCTCTTACTGTAGCTAACCAGTTCTGCTCTCTGGAGAGGTGATTCTACTCTATCGTGATTTGAGTTCCCTTAGTTGAAACCAGTTGTGCATCTCATTTGTCAAAAATAAAATAAAAATCTAGCAATGCTGTTTTTTGCTATTCTCATACTCTTATTGTGGAGCGAGCTTAAGCATAAGTTTAGGTAACTTCTCCCTTCAGGTTAGCTAATTGTCTGAGTGTGCATATTCTTCATTTTTATGGCAACAGTGAGTATTTATTGTTTCAAGAATATTCTCTTTATTAGAGTTAGGGGTTTTGTTTATCTACTCGTCATGATGTATCAAACCTGAGTTGTTTTCCTCAAATTACATATGTGAGTTTATCCAAATATCTCATCAATGCCCCCTCGTGAATTTAGATTTAATAATCTGATACAAATGGTAGTATTAGTGCATAGCTGCAGTGCAGATGTTTCTCAAGATGAGATACATAATGGTTGGAATTTCCCCTTGTAGGAACGAGCATTGGTGGTGGACATGATGGAGCTAAACTTTTGCACAATACATAAGATGATTGGTCAGATGGATATGCTATTGTGATGTATTAAATGGGAGTAAGCTTATCTTTTTAGTAGTAGCAGAATGGAATATTTCCCTTTCTTTTGCTTAATTGATATTTTCTGTTTACTTTTACTGGCTGCAACATTGCATTTGCTATTTTTGTGGCTACTACTCAATAAGATCCAAGTGTGATTCTTATGTTGTCCCCTCTACTCAAGTAATTGATACCCAACAATACCTTAGCATTTGGCTTCGAACTTCGTTTATTAACTTGGGCCTATATAGATTGCATTTCATATTGCTGTTCATTTGGGATTGTCGTAATACTAGTGCTCGGTTGCAATTATTGTACAATCTTAGCCTTGTAGGCAGTTTGCCTAAATATTTTATCAGCATATTTTTGTTTGTCATTCTAACTCACATATGTAATCTCCTTCTAGCGTTTTTTTAGATGTTGATATTTTCTAGAGTTATGGATCGTCAATTGTATGATCGAAGGGTCCACAATCATCGAAGTTTTTATCCAATACCGATTAAAGGCGAGTGTAGTCAGCTGCCACTTGATAGATAAAGAAACCAATAATACCATGCTGGGTTTTAATTTTCATAAAAGCATGACCGCAATGTCTAATAAAATGCAATAGTCTTCTGAAGGAAATATATTTTAATGATCTTACTTGATATATCTGATTATTTTCAACATCTCTATAATTTATTTTTGGGCGTCCTAACTGATTATGTGATATTGAAAACATGCAAAACATAAAATAAATCTTACAAGTACAAGTTCGAGATAGTATTGTACTTATAGTATTCTCATTATAATTTTTCACCCTTGATTTGTAACTGAATTCTACATACTGTGTGAAGGTTCTATGTTTACCTTATACTGTGTAATTTAAATCCAAAATGAGAACTGTTTACCTTATACTGTGTGAAGGTTCTATGTTTTTTCACAAACAATAGATAAATATGAATATATTTATATTTGACCTTGGCTAGCTGGACTATGGTGTTCCCTAATACCATTGTTAAACCTATTTCAAAGTTCACCTCGGATACATCCCTTCTCTTCTGTCCATTCACACCACCCAGGCTTCATAGAAGTATTCCAACAAGCTCGGAGTCTCCCTTGCAAAAACTTTGACGGCAGAGGGACATCTCTTATAATTTCTAAAACGTTAGAAGAGCCTTCCAAATCTGGAGCAGAAATCTTTCCCGCCTCTCGTTGCTTATTACAAATTGGAACATAGTCGTAAAAAGCAACTTTAGAGGAGTCATTAAAAAAATCACATTAAGCTCTACTGGAAATATAGTTGCACTATCAGATGAGTCCGCTTCGGAGATGTAAACTTGAAATCCTTTCATGCGGCGGCCAATAAAGCCTGTAGTTCCGTCTTTTTGGTGGATCTTGCTAATTACTCTCTTGAAGGTGAAACTAGGCCTACTGTGGAAGGACTTGATCTTTCTCTTCCTTTCTTAGTAGCAGAAGCTAATGTTAGGTGTTTAAATCATACTAAAACTGTGAGATACTGACAGTACAAACTTGTTGACCATCGTCGACATTGATTATTACTCCGCAGGTATTATCAAGAGTGCAGAGATGGCTTGTGGGGGAGGTAGGTTCTTCCATTCCGTGTTGCTGAGAATGAGATGCAGAAATGGCTTGTTGGGTGTTTCTGTGGTTTGCTCCCTCTTTAGACTACATAGCACACACTGGTTAACTGTGCATGGGCTTGTAGGAATTTAACCGTGTAATTCGCTAATCCGCATCTATTATGTCATGTTGAACTTTTATCTGGCCCTTGCTAATGAATGTTGAATGTTGAACTGCAACTGCAGCTGCTTGCCTGCCTGGTACCACTTTTCTTTTTCTTTTACCTTGGGCTGCGGTGACTGAAAGATGCCTGGTTTCTGGTACTGCTTCCCTTTTCTTTTTCTTTGGTATGTGGTGTCAGGACCCTTACTTGTTCCTCTGTTGTCTCTGGCCCTTGGTAAGCTTCCCTCTGTAATTATGTGTCGTAGCTAAATAAATCCCCTTCAGTTCGTTGCTTACTTGTCCCCTCTCTGAATTCCTCTGAAATCTTGAGCATCTCTGGCCCCAATTAGTTCGGAGCATGACATGTGCTGACTGAAAGAAGCGTCTTTGCTCCAGTCCATGTTGCTGCGACACCAGTTATCTCTGCTGTGGGGTCTGCATGCCGTGATCAAATTTTTATGACATGCCGCTGCTCGTGGCCCTAGAGCTCTTGATGGTGTCGCTCTGTCTCTAGTTGTTGTGCCGTTAGATAATCTGTTTGTGTATTGCAAGTTCTACCGCAGGTGTCGCCCATTCACCGTCAACTGAGAAATACAGAGACCTAGAGCTGCCATAAGAGCTGCAAGCGCCCGTCCTTCCTCCGGTGGCCGGCGGCAATGGTGCTGAAGAAATCCAGGTCAAAGTGCTGGTCTGCCCGCGACAGACAGCTGATTCCTTTTTGGTTACAAAAAAAATCTCTCCTCTATGCATTTAGTCATTGTGCACCTCTGACATGTCACAAGAGGTTTCATTCATGGTGTCAGACTTCATCAGAAGGAAAAAAATCGTTGGTTAATCCTGTCGCATATATTGTTGATAAAATCATTAGTGTCTGTACTTGCTTAAGCTGAAATTTCTTATAGTAACCCAAATGCAAGCATGCAAAATTGCAAATGCAGCAGAAACAGAGTACATCAGGTCATAACTCAGATCATTGGTTATTTTCCTTACTAGTCCTGATAAAAGGCTGGATATTTTATCAACGTGCAGTGGGTGCACAAACATCTGCCTGGTATTCATTCTGAACTCTGGAGTTCATGTGAACACTGCTGCAAAAGAGCAAGTGCTTGGAGATACATCCGGCTTTTGAGTTGGTGGTAGCTACTATTTTGTTGTAATGTTGGAGCATATTAAGTTTTGATGCTTCTCATGGTACTCTGATGATCTTTGTCACTCGAGTTCGTCTTTACCGTTGCATGTTACTGTCAGTTACTTTTGAGCAGAAAGCCAACAAGTTTAGTCTTGCTTTCCATGATCAGTATTGATGGGCATATAAAAATATGCCATGTTTTTTAAGATTGTGCGTACTCCTATTTGATAATACATCATTTTTAGCATGTTGCCTTAACTACATTTGCGTATCAAAATATGATAGAATAGCTCACATTATATTTTGTTTGCAAAAAAAAGTCACATTAGTTTGTAGATACCTAAACTTTTGTATCCTGAGATATAATAGTTTGCACCAGATTGCTATATGAATTGTTGTTCACTGGTAGTTGCTCCATTTCACAGTAGAATTTTTCATACTATTTCTTAAGAAAAACAGGAAGTATTGAAAGCACTTGCCCAGCCATGTGTGTCCCTTCCTGAGAGCAGGCATAGGCAGCAACAAATTCAAAATGGGAGGAAGTAGGGGCCTAAATTGTTTTCTATCAGTGACCATCTTGTAACTTTTGTTTTTACCTCTAGTTAAACTAATCCTTAAGGAAACAGAACGATATGCTACGAGTTGTTACCATTCCTTTTGCATCTATCTATACTACTACATAAAGAAAAAGAAGCAAAGAAGCAGGAATAAAAAAGGAAAAGCTAACAAAGTGCATCAGTAACATGCAAGCAAGGAACCATGGAGAGATGCTTTAATCTGGGGAGAGAAAGCAAAGCAAAGCAACGTATGTAGCTCTCAGCCTCATCTATCTGTCGATCTGCCATAGCATTCACAGCTACTCCCAAAGCCGGAGCTCTGCTGCCACGACATCAAATCATCTTCAATTTCGAGCAAGACGACACCACTATACCAGGTAACATATTTCTATGTGCATATGAATAGGCACGCATATATATAATTGATGCTGCTGCTTCTGTTTTTGTGGTCTCAGATATCAGAAACATTTGTGTGGAGCCGAGTAGCTAGTAATGTAATCTGCAGGCGATGGGGGTTAGATATGTATGCCCAAGGCCAACCATCATGGTTTTCTTCTGCTGCTGGTAGTAGTGTCAGCTACCACTTTCTTTGGAGAAGATCAAAATGGTTCGTCCAGACAGACTGGTCAGTACCTCTCTCCTTTGCTAACCTCGTGGACTGGGAGTTATTTTTCTCTTATATAATACTCCCTCTGTCCCAAAATTATTGTCTTAGATTTGTCTAGATATGGATGTATCCGACACTAAAGCGTGACTACATACATCTGTATCTAGACAAATCTGAGACAAGAATTTTGGGATGGAGGTAATAGTTTGTTCAAACTTGATTTTGTTCATATGTGTGCACCATGCTGGTAATCGGCCACACTGCAACACTGTGGCACCTAACATCCATCATTACCAAAGTGCACCTGTTTTCTTTCTTTTCTTTCTTTCTAAGCTACACACAGCACACACACTCTGGCGGTATATACAAATCAGTTATTTTGAGCATTTATAGATTACTTCAGTTTATTTTTAAACTTCCAGACTGGATTCATCGTCATGTCTGACAATTGTTCATTACTACAGTATGCAAACGGTCTTGATGACGCCCCCGGAAAGCTGCTTGATTTTCTGTTGCACTTAGAGTACACTCGTAGAACTAAATCATTCTTCTTTGGTGGCTGGTTCGGCAATGGTGTAGGAGCCTCTGCTGTTCTTAGAGCCATAGCTGAACTCCTGAAATCCGGAAGAAGTGATCCTGACACGAGGGAACAATTTGGAAAAATTATCCATGTAGACTGCTCTCTATGGAAAAATAGAAGAGCTATGCAGAGGGCAATCGCGGAGGAGTTAAAACTTGGACATTTAATGCCCATCTTTGATAAGCAGGATGAGGATGATGATTTTAGAGGAAAAGATGTTCGCTCTAGAGTAGAGATACCAAGCATTGCAAGTGAGATCAATGCGTCTCTTGGAAACGGAAGATTTCTAATGATTGTTCATTATGGGGGAGAAGAAGACATTGATCTGGTAGAGTGTGGCATTCCAAATCCTGAATTTGGACCATATGCTTTTGGAAAGCTGTTATGGAGCGGCCATGGAAGATTTCAGCTCCCAGACAGAAAGGGGAATTTAAAGTCCAGTCTTGATTGTTTTCAAAAGATTGATTTATATCCTCGTAATGTTGGTTCCAGTGAACTACTGCATCATTTATTTCACAAAGAAGCAGACGAAGTGATTGATTACACCGGCATGGATGATGTCAGCCCAACAATAGCTTTGGATTGCTTTTTGTACTCAATGTTCCTGAGATATCGACAATGGAGGCGTATCATTGTTGAGTATGATTGGGAAACTCATGCTTGCAACTACTGGATATGTGATGGCATCCTTCAAGGGGACAGAGCCTATGAGGTTGGCAGTGCATTGTATGGAGTGATACAGATGGTGCGCTATCTAACAATACATATGCAGATGTATTTGTCCGAGCACAGAAAACAATATGAAAGATGGGTTTCAATCACCTCCAGCAAACTAGGAGCACAAAATATCTCAGCTGTTCCTGCTAAAGCATCATCCTATTTCCTCACATGTGAGAGAGATGGTCAGCTAGAACTAGCAAATGATCTGTTTCAACTGGCCAGCAACCTCCGCGTGCTAAAACTTTGCAGGTGCAACTTTGATTTTGCATCCCCTCCTTTCCGATGCTGCCACAGCCTAAGATTCCTTTGGCTTGATCATTGCACAAACTTAGGGAAGGAGCAAGGAGGAGGGCTATGTTTACCGAACCTATTGGTTCTTGACATACGCTTCACAGATTTTGTCTTGTTGGCAGAGATGATAGAGATGATGACCAATCTCATGGAGGTAAATACCAAGGGTGTCTCATGGAGGACCATAAGTCATGCATGGAAAAAGCTACAGAATCTTCACAAGCTTCGGGTAACTGAATCCTCGGACGTGATCACAGTGGACACTTGTTGTTCCATAGATATGATGAATCTGGAGCTCCTTGACTTGTCGGGTAACATTCATATGGAATCCTTGCCTGCAATGTCATCAGCGGCAAATTTGAAGATGCTTGTTCTTGATGGTTGTTCTAGCTTGGAGCATGTTGCACTCGAGGGAGCCCCTCCACTGCTTGAGAGTTTTAGCTTCGATGGTTATGGCCCGGCAGAGAAGTGGACACATCCTATACAGCTACCAAAAGAGAAACTACGGCCCAAGTCTCGCTCTGCTTTAGTTCAAGAAGCCCAGGTGAGAAGGATCTCGCTAAAGGGATGTGCTCGATTGCACAACATGTTCTTGCGTGCATTGCCCAATCTTGAGGAGATGGACCTCTCTGGCACAGCCGTTAAATCACTTGACCTCAGTGCAATGGATATCCCGCAGCTCAAGAAGATATTCCTTGTGGGCTGTGAGCAACTCCGTAGCCTAGCCTGGAATAAAAGAAACCGTTCATTGGGAGTTCTGCATGTAGACACTCGGGGGAAGGTTGCATCAGCTATTTACTCTGGAGAACAGATGCCCTCTGCCTATGAGGTAGTTATGGCTTTTTCAGATGGAAGGTTCATTTGTTCCACCATAAATGGACTCTATCGGATTATTCCGATTAACACCAAGGTGTACCTCCATATCTCTTCTACGCACCAAAGCCAAGTAAATGTCACCAGAGGTATCAAGGAGATTGGGCCTAGCCCAGAGGGTTTGGTTGCAACGGGGACCTTCTTACCATACAACGATATTGTCATTAACAAGGATATTGTAACTTGCTCGGCCTTGCTGTGGGACCACCGACAACTTTATCCTTTGGGTGTGCATATCGAGATTGGTGAAGGAAGCCACCATTTAGACAATATGAATGACAACGAAGCTTTCATTGGTTTCATGGAGCATAAAGTTAAATCATTGCATGTGCATGACAATATCTCAGTCACAACTCTCCTCCCAGGGGCACGCAGATGTTGGGCCCGTCTAGAATGGAGTCATGTTGAGAGGTGTCCCAAGCTGCATACTGTATTCCCTAATTGGGGTGGATACAGGAGCTTTCAGTCAATAAAGATATTTTCTGCATCTGATCTCCCGATGGCCTATTGCATCTGGGGCACATGCACTGAGTATCACGCAGTTCAATTTGAAGTGCTACAGCACATATACTTGCACAACTGCCCTAGGCTGGAGACCGTGCTTCCCATTTCCTCCACATTTCCAAACTTGGAGACCATTCAGATTGCATATTGTGGTAACCTCCAATGTATTTTCCCACTGAACGACAAGTGCCCTCAAGATATAGCATCTGGTGTCACATTCAGTAAGCTAAAGCACATCAAGCTATACCATCTTCACAAGCTAGAGCAGATATGCGAGGCCAGGTTAACCGCCCCGGCGTTGGAGACCATCAGCCTCAGGGACTGTTGGGCCCTAAGACGCCTACCGGCCGTGTCATGCCAAGGTCCCAAGCCAGTGGTGGACTGCGAAAGGAGGAGGTCGGCCTACATGGACCATCCATCAGTCTATTAATTGGTGTTACAATTAAGTTGTGATCTCATTCCCAACTCTCTCAAAGTGTGTTTTGCTTGCAACGACAGCAAAAATCCTCTCAAGTGTGTTTCGCATTGGCGGTCTGTTTGTTACAAGCTCCATCTGCGGTGCCGCTTTCCTCAGCAAGCTATACCTGATGTAAGCAGCTTATGGATTGGTGTGTCAACCAAGCAAGCAGCACTGGGTTGCTTGCTTGCTTGGTTTGTCCAGCTCCAGCTAGGTGTGGTGTTCACGATCAAGCTGGCTGCCTGCCTGGCCTCTGTTGGTTTGTAATAAAAGGGTTGTTTGTGCCTGTCGTGTGCATCAACCATACAACCTAGCGTCTGTGTGTGTGCGCGCGATTGATGGACCATAAACTCAGCTTTGTGTTTGGTCGATTCGACAAGAAACATTATTACTATCGTGAATTTCTGTTAATCATATGGTAATTTGCCGTTGTATTGAAGAGTTCGAGTGGACAATGTTGTGGTGTTGCTGTCTACTCCCTTTGTGAATCGATCAAGCATGGATACTCACTCTGTTTTACAATACTTGGTACTAAGTGAGTGATAATTTTTCAGAGGCCGGTGGCTTTCCTCTTTTTCAAAAAAGAAACTAAATGAGCGATAAATTATATGGATTGGAAGGAGTAATATTTATTTTAAAATAATTTTTATTAATTAAGCAACAAGGTTTTGATTATAATGGCGCAGGGTGGCCTATGATAACATAGGTCGGTACACAATCCTATATAAACCCCAGACTCAACGCTCTATACGGCTAGTTCATTTTTGTTTTTCTAGTTCTCGTGCTTTGCACTTTTGTCCCCTTGGCTTGTGATTGTGAATATGCTGGCGGAGAAGGTGGTTCTCCTTCATGGTGGCGGCACACATTTGGAGGAAGGGGTGCGAGTCAGTGAGTGTGACAACCAACAGCAAATTATGGTCTGTTAGCCTTGTGGGCATGGGGTCTTTGGAGTTTGGATTGTGGCCGCAAGTTGGGGGCTACTGCCTTGCCTGGTTGTGTGGGGATGTTTTGTGAGAGGCACTCCAAGCGAAATATTTTTTCGTGTCGGGCGTTTAAGGGCATCATTTTTTGTCTTCTTAAGTATCGGTCTTTGGGCGAAAGCCTTAGACCGGCGCAAAAATAAATAAATCTGCGTCTTTTTAGCGTGAAAAAAAAAAATCTGCATATAGACTGGTTAGGTGTGGTGGGCTTTCTTTTACTTTAGCTCGCGTGGGCTCTATCTCTCCCGAGAGCAAAAATGAGCCTTGGGCTTGAATCTCTCGCTGGGATGAGTTTGAAGCGTCTCTCTTCAGTGCAGCAGCCCACGTTGTCTCTTCGGTGTCACTCCGCATCGTGGGCTGCTTGCTCCGTCGACTCCTCCGCTTTCCCCATGAGCGAATGTAACCTAGGCGAGATGAGTAGCCACCGCCGCCGCCCACGCTCACCGCCGTCGGTGCCGCCGCTGGAGGACGACAACCTGCTCTCGGAGATCCTCCTCCGACTCCCCCCAGATCCGTCCTCCCTCCCTCGCGCCTCCCTCGTCTCCAAGCGCTGGCTCGGCCTCATCTCCGACCCCGGCTTCTCCCGCCGCTTCCGCCTCCACCACCGCGGCAACCCTCCTCTCCTCGGGGTCTTCGGCACCTTCGACTTCCATCCTACAATGGAGCCCCCCAATCGTGTCCCGGATGCCCGCTTCTCCTTTTGCACCGATGCCCTCTACGACGGCAGTTCAAGAAATTTTCCAGAACCTTGTTGAATCGCTATCGATATTTTCCATTCGAAAGTGTCTATGCTGCAGGTAATAGCATATGCCTTTTTTTTGCGGATAATAGTATATGCCTTTACATTGCTGGTATAACAAAACCTACCGCTCAAATCCTTTCGTGTTAAGCTAACAGTTTTAGCTGGTGCTATATAAATTGTTTCTTGCTACTTGTTGATCTTATCAACATATAGCAATTTTGTTCTAGCGTCTTCCTTTTGGATGTTTGTGTGGTGGCGTTTTCTGTGATGGTTATGATTTGGGAAAATGTCTTTTAGTGGGTTTATTAGTATTGGTGTATTTTAACTTTATCAGATATAGCATGGAGCGAGCTTAAGCATAATTTTAGGTAACTTCTCCCTTCCGTTCAGCTAATAGTTTGAGTGTGCGGGATTCTTCATTTCGATGACAGTACCGAGTATATACTGTTTTGAGAATATTTTTCTTCATTTGATAGTAGATGGGGTTTTGTTTATATACTCGTCATGATGTATCAAACCCGAGGTGTTTTCCTCTTAACTCCATATGTGAGTTTATCCAAATATCTCATTGATGGCCCCTTGTATCTACTTTATCTGATATGAATAGTAGTATCAGTGCATAGCTGCAGTGCAGATGTTTCTGGAAATGAGATACCTAATGGTTGGAATGCCCGCTTGTAGGCAAGGGTATTGGTGGTGGACATGATGCAGCTGAACTTTTACAGAATATGTAAGATGATTGGTCAGATGGATATGCTATTGTGATGTATTAACCGAGTAAGTAACCTTATCTTTAAGTAGTAGCTGAATGACTTGTTTTTCCTTTACCTAGCTTCTTTTATATTTTCTATTTACTATTCAGTGGTTGCAACATTGCATCTGGTATCTCTATGGCTAGGGATCTATGAAGTCCGAGTGTGATTTGTATGTTGTTCCCTCTACACAAGTACTTCCTCCGTTTGGAAATAAGTGTCGTTCAAACGGATGTATCTAGCACTGAAATACGTCTAGATACATCCGTTTGAGCGGCAGTTATTTCCGGACGGATGGAGTAATTGATACCCAACAATACCTTAGCATTTCGCTCGAACTTCGTTTATTAACTCGGGCCTATATAAATTGCCATCTCACATTGCTGCTCACTTGGGATTATTGTAATACATAGTGCTCGCCTGCAATTATTGTACAATATTAGCTTTGTAGGTGGTTTGCTTAAATATTTTATGAACATGCCTTTGTTTGTCACTCTAACTCACATATGTAATCTTCCTCTAGAAGTTTTTTTTAGATGTTGATATTTTCTAGAGTTATGGACCGTCAATTGTATGACCAAAGAGTCCAGATTCATGAAGGTTTTATCCAATACCATTGAAACGCTACTGTAGTTGGCTGCCACTTGATAGATAAGGAAACAAATAATACCATGGTAGGTTTTAATTTTAATAGAAGCGTGACTGCAATATCTAATAGAACACAATATTCTTCTCAAGAAAATAGATTTTATTAATCTTACTTGATATATCTGATTATTTTCGACATCTCTATAATTTATTTTCACACGTTCTCACTAATTATTTGAGATTGAAAACATGCAAACATTAAAATTAAATCTTACAAATACAATTTCGCCATAGTATCAAACATATAATATTTTCATTATAGTTTTTCATCCTCAATTTGTAACTGAATTTTACATATGAGATTTAAATTCAAAGTGAGAACTGTTTACCTTATACTGCCTGAAGGTTTTATGTTTTCATTTTTTTCACAAAACTGCAAATAAATATGAATATATAGTTTTTCTTAACCTTGGCTGCCTGTACTATGGTCTTCTCTAATACCATCGTTAAACCTCTTTCAAGACTCACCTCTGATACATATGCCTTGTGTTCTGTCCATTCAGACCAAAGTCCCAAAAGCAAAGATCTTTAACCTTCAGAACTTTTGGGTTGACCACCCAGGCTTCATAGTGGTATTCAAACAAGCGTCTCCCTTGCAAAAACTGATACGACAGAGACATGTCTCTTCTAATTTCTAAAACATTATAAGAGCCTTTCAAATCTGGAGCAGAAATCTTTCCCGCATCATTGCTGATTGCAAATTGGAACCTAGTCGTCAACCTTATCAATGGACTTAAAGAACAAAGGCCTATGTCCGCTGTAAAAAGCAACTTCGGGGGAATCATTAAAAATCACATTAAGCTCTACTGTAAAAATAGCTGCACTATCAGATGAGTCTGCTTCGGATATGAAAACTCGAACTTTTAACCTGCCGTGGCCAATAAAGCCTACAGAAGAAATATCATTCAATCTCTTGCTGACCGTCAGGGCCCCTCAACTGATGACGATGAAGTCAAAGCTGCTATCATCTCGAGAACGTTTGGTAAGAGAGTATCTGCCGTGGCCAACCCCCACTTGTTATTTGATCTTTCTGAGCTTCTGCAACAGGTTGATGGTCTTTGGCTACCTCTCGACCCCCTCCTCTGAATAGGAGGTTGATAATGTGGTCAAGCAAATTCCCCTGGCCTTGACAGATTTAACGGGTTGTTCATCAAGAGATGATGTACGATCATCAAAGATGGTCTTTACAGCCATTGTGATGGCTGTTATGAATCTGCCATCCTTCATATCTAGCCAAAAGATACTCCACTTAGAGCTTTAGGAATTTACCAACCCCTATCACCTCCGAATGGATATGGAATCTGCTATTCTTGACTCTTTATTAGTTAAACATTAAACATACGTATTGTAATCTGCTATACATGGCAGTCATCATTGGAGTGAATCATAATTGAATAAGGAGCAGTTACATCCAAACAAATATTTCCTGTTGAGTGAAGGCAATAAAACCTGCTGTGGGTCGAGCACTTGCATAGTCAAATTTAGCCTTGATCAATTGAGAGGTGGAGGAATTAGTGATTACTAATTAATAGGGTGATGGGCAATGATGGCGGCGAAACACCAGCATGGAACGACACCTGGCTGGAGGGATCCATTGACCATCTAGCTCGTATATTTCAATTTGCTACAGACTATCTTGCTTGAGGCTTTTCTTTTGCATGGATTTAATTTGTTTGATTTAATACTGACTATCTAGCTCATATATTTCTGAAAAGTATACCTATTAGGTTCTAACTGAATGCACTTGCTTTATGCTTTTACCTCTGATGGGGGTATTTTAACAACTGGCATTTTAGCCTCTGATGTAGCCAAAGACTTACTTAGAATATGTCAACAATAGAAATATTCCAAAGACTTGAGAAAAATAGAAGTAAGTTGAAGGTGTGCCACTTAAAATGAACTGTTCCATTGGTTTTGTCCAATAGCTTAGATGATTCGACTTTGGAGCTTTCGGCCCAGTTTCCACGACGTTGAAGCTAATGTTCAGTATTTGAATCATACAAATATTGTGAGATATAAGGCTGGCCATAGTGGGGGTAACATAAGTAGTATCATGCACTTGGGACTTGCAAACATGCTTATGTGGCAGGCAATTAAAGAAGAGAGAGATGGTTATAGTAACATAGGTAGATACCGTAACATAATAAATGTGATGCTACTATGTGTCATGCATGGCAATAAATGAGACCACCTATGATACTAATCTATGATACTACGCACTATAGAGGTATTAACATAGACTAGTAACATATGCATGTTAGACTAGCCATAGTGAGTAGTAACTTACTCCCTCCTTCCATCTATATAGGGCCGAATGCGTTTTTTAAGACCGCCTTTGACTATTGACAAGATTAATAGTACATGACATGCACAATGTGAAAATTATATCATTGAAAGCTCCTATCACACACGAATTTAACGGTGTGCTTTGTGTAAGTTGCTTGTCATATATTATTGCTCTAATATTTGGTCAAAGTTAGCCTCGAAAAACGCATTAGGCCCTATATAGATGGAAGGAGGGAGTAGCAGTAACATAGATTCCAACTCAGCAGATTTGCATACGTGGCAATGATTTAATAAGGAGAGAGAGTATAGCAGTAACATAGCTGGTTACCGTAACTTCGCGCTTGGTCCCACAATTTTTTAATGCAAATTGTTCCACTGCGGTGTCCCCATCGCGAAGGAAAATTCCCCACCGCTCCATCCTCTTCCTCCCTGCCGCCTCCATCCTCTCCCTCCCTGCCGCCTCCATCTCCCTCGCCCCGCTCTCCGTCTCGCCGCCCGGCGGCAGCTCTGACCGGCGACGCGAGGCCACCTGAATCATGGCCAAGTCTGGTGCCCGTAAGGAGGCGGCGCCAGTCCGGTCATCGGCGACCTCGCCGCCGCAGCAGCACATCCCCGGCGTCCTGGCAAGCTCGTGCGCCAACCGCTGGCCACAGCAACTCTTCTACCCCGGCGCTCCGACGAGCTCGTCCGCCAGCCCCTCCACACCACCGTACATGTACGTCCCCCTCATGGAATCCTCTACTGCAAACCCTACATGGTATAAATTTCTGCTTTTAATTCAATCTTCGCCAATTGCAATTCCTTTAGCTCGAATACCTGATTCAGCGTGTGTAGGTCCTCAGGGAATTTCTGTACTGCCAAGTCTTTACTCACATCTAAGTCTGAATTTCTAAGTCTGATTCAGCGTGTGTAGGTGTGGCCTGAATTACCAAAACCTTGAGCTTCAGTTGACATCCTTTTGCTTTTGCTTTCTTCATTGAACAAGTGATATATCACATCGAGACACTAGTTAGGACATGCTTTTTGAACAAAGGATTGATTATGCTTCATATATAGCAGAAACAGTAGGATTATCCTACTGCAGTTTTATTAAGATAAGTATTTACAAGTTAGACTTTGATACAAAGAGGAATAAGTTATGTACCTGACCAAATACAATCATTTCGAACAGTCCAAATACTCCAGGTCACCAAAATAGATGTGTTCTGTGTTAAGTCTATCTCTTACAGTAGCCTAAAAAATATCTTGTTTAAGTCTGTTTCTGACCAAATCCAATTGCATACCTCATGAATTTGTCTAGTGCGCTTGATAATTTAATATTTATAATACTTCTGTTAGAGAGATGAGGTGTTGTACAAAATTTCATTGCTACTGTACTATGCTCATGACTTCTGATATTTGTAACAGGAGGCCAATGTACACCCCTGCACCTGAAGACTTGCTAAGTTTTGGACAATTCCCTCCAATGCATAATTATAATTTTCAACCTCCGCAAGTGCAGCATCCTGTACAAGGGCACCAAAATATGGATACCAATCAACCGGCTGATGGTTCCGATGATGAAGCTGAAGCAAGTATCATTGATCCTTCCTCCCTCTACACACTAGATCACTACCTTGTCCAGATGGACATGTTAGACTCATTCGCCAAGGAGATCGCAATAGAAGTGAAGGAAAGCCTTGACGCTCAAGGAAGATCAAGCAGAAGTGGTCCGAGGATTTACGTGAACAGGCCACGTGAAGAAGCTGCTGAGCAATTGGTATGCGACTATTTCTGTGATAATCCTATCTACAAGAAGAAGGTATTTCGTAGAAGATTTCGGATGAGAAGGCCCCTTTTCGAGCGTATCGTACATGCACTAGGAGAGTGGTCTCCAGAGTTCACGCAAAGGAAAGATGCTCTTGACCGTGATGGACTATCTCCATTGCAGAAATGCACATCAGCTATTCGCCAATTGGCATATGGTACTCCGGCGGACGCTCTCGATGAGTACCTGAAGATTGCCGAGTGCACATCAATTAAGTGCTTAAAGCTGTTCGTCAAAGGCATGATTCATATATTTGGTGATGAGTATATGCGAAAACCCAATGTCAACGATGTGCAGCGCTTACTTGATATTGGAGAGAGTCGTGGGTTTCCTGGCATGTTAGGAAGCCTCGACTGTATGCACTGGCGTTGGGACAAATGTCCCATGGAGTGAAAGGGACAATTCACCAGTGGGTATAAAGGCGTCCCTACTCTTATTCTAGAGGCGGTTGCTTCTCAGGATCTTTGGATATGGCATGCAATTTTTGGTGTTGCTGGATCCAACAACGACATCAACGTGCTTAATCAGTCGATGTTGTTCCTTGAGCAACTGAAAGGGCAAGCTCCTCGAGTGAACTATGATGTCAATGAGAAGGAATATCAACTTGGTTATTACGTTGTAGATGGAATATACCCAGAGTGGGCAGCATTCGTGAAGCTCAAACAGAAAAACAGAGGTTGTTTGCTAAACATCAAGAAGGTGCAAGGAAGGATGTGGAACGTGCATTTGGTGTGCTCCAGGCGCGATGGTCTATTTTACGGCGCCCGGCACGTTTATATGACCGGGGCAATCTCCATCATATTATGTTAGCATGCATCATTCTACACAACATGATAGTTGAGGATGAAAAAGAAGAGGCGGGGAATATGCTTGATTTGAATGAGGAAGCAGGCTCATCAATTGTTTTCCCATCAGTATTCACTCATGGTGACATGCCAATATTTGCCGAGGTACTTCAAAGAGATGCTAGAATTCGTGATCGTCCGATGCATAAGGCTCTAAAAAATGATTTGATTGAGCATATATGGAGAAAGTTTGGGCGACGATAGATTATATTCGAGACATATATGGAGAAAGTTTGGGCGACGATAGATTATATACGAGACTTGATCCATGTTGGCACTTATTATTTAGTAACATAGAGCATAAGGCTCTAAACATGTTTTATATATTTTTAATTATATTATATTGGCACTTATTATTTATTATGGGTCCGTTCGAATTTGTGTTCTTGTATTTATATATGGGTACTGGCAAACAAAATTTCATATTGATACATGCCACATATAGATCACAAAGTTGAAGTACTAGTATAGATCCCACAAAACAATAAATGAAAACCTCAAGTTACTACCTCTATGTTACTACCATGGTTTTCAATTTCAGTTTCAGAAAAATTTCAGCACCAACCGAAATCACTGAAATTCAGTGAATTTCAGTGATTTCAGTTTTCATTTCAGCCAAATGACCGAAATATTCACTTGAATTCAATTAAAAATTTGAAAAATTTAAAAAATATTTTGAAAAATATTGGAATTGTTGTGCTATACTGAAATTGCTGAAATATTTTGGCCGAAACGTAATATTTCAGTGTCTGCTGAAATTACTGAAATTCAATGAATTTCACCGAAATCTCACTGAAAGTGAAAACCATGGTTACTACCCACTATGGAGGTAGTAATATAGACTAATAACATATGCATGTTACTACTCTATGTTACTACCCATTATGGCTAGTCTTACTAGTCTAAGTTACTCCCCACTATGACTAGCCTAAGGAACAGTACAGCCTTGTTTGACCAATAACATTGATTATTGCCCTGCAGGTATTATTAAGAGGTCCAGAGATCGATGGCTTGGGTTGGGCGCAGGTTCTTCCGTTCCGTGTGTGTTTGAGATGCAGAAATGGCTTGTTGGGGTGTTCCTGTGGTGTGCTCCCACTTCGTACTACGTAGCGCGCGCACCGGAGAACCGTGCCGTGGACTTGTAGGAATTTAACCGCGTAGTTGGCTAATTCGCATCCATCATGCGCCATGTTAAACTTTTATCTGGCCGTTGCTAATGAATGTTGAACTGCATCTTCCTTTTCTTTTACCTTGGGATGCGGTGACTGAAAGATGCGTGACTTCTGGTACTGCTCTCATTCCTTTTCTTTTTTCTTTTTTTTGGGTATGTGGTGACTGAAAGAAGCGTCTTTGCTCCGGTTCATGTTTGCCGCCACGTTATGGGGTCTGGACGCCGTGATGGACGACGTCCTGCTGCTCGTGGCCCTAGAGCTCGACGGTGTGTCGCTTATCGACTGTCAAGTGTCAACTGAGAAATACCCGTCCTCCTTTTTTTTGGAGTGGCAGAAATACCCGTCCTCCTGAACCCCCTTGAACTGCTCCGACCAAGTCAAGCCCACGTTGGTTAAGAACCTCCGTGTGCCGGGAGGCCTGCTAAAGGAGCCGGTACTGGCGAACAAGTCCAGGTCAAAGTGTATAGATCTGCCCGCGACATACACAAAATCTGATTCCATTTTCGTCACAAAAAAAAAATTTCTCCTCTGCTTTTATTTCTTGTGCGCCTCTGACGACATGGCACAAGATGTTTCGTTCATAATAGGAAGGTTTCATTCATGGTATCACACTCCACAAGGGAAAACGATTGTTGGTTGAACCCGCCGCTCATCTTGAAGGTCGGCCGCTGCCGATCATCTCGAAGCCATAGCCGGTTGGTCGCCTCTGCGCCGGTCGATTGTCTTGATCCACAGCCGCCATCTGCCAAAGAAAGTCTCTAAGAGCAAGACCGGTTTATTTGGGGTGCGGAAAAAGCCGTCCGGGAATTTGGGCGTGGAGTTCCAGTGCGATTACTATTGCTACAGGATCGGCACGTTCGACTTCGTCGACATGGCTGCGCGTGCATACGACATTGCCGCGTGGCATTTCGGCTGGCCGAGGCACGAGATGAACGTTCCAGAGATCAAAACTCAGGTAGACACAGAGTTAATTGGGCCGAAGAATCTTAACACTCGGCGGATGGATGAGAAGAAGGAGGAGGAGGAGGAGAAGAAGAAGTCGGCGATTCTCGTTGCTCCCGCGATAGTGATGACACAACGATTTCGAGGTTCGCGTGGGAGCATCTGGAGTATGTCCAGGCCGAGCGTGAGTTCTTCCAAAAACACAAGGCCGAGCAGAAGAAGAAGGCGATGAAGGCGGAGGAGGCTAGCCCCACAACAGTTATCCCCGTCGAGTCTGACTCGGAGGAGGACGATGACGAGTGCGGCGACCCTGGCAAGGACTAGTTCCGGGAGCAGTTCAAGATCGACGATGCGTAGTTTTATGTTCTATGTAGTTGAAGTAGACTCGGGGTAGTAGTAGTTTTAGTCTAATGGTGATACTTTGAACTATGTTAATTATGTTTTAAGAACTATATTTGCTTCAAATGAACTTGCTATGTTATAAATGATATAGTAGTTGAACTAGCTTTACATCATCATGTGTTGGAGCACTAGTTTTATATCACCAATTATACATTATCTGTTTGAGTTGGAATTTTTTGCTGATGTAAAAAGATATTTATTTGTGATGTAAATTATACATTTTCACTTTTACATATTCAATTATACATCATTTATTGGAGATGCTCTTACATCTTACAACGCAAACTGCAACCCCAGCCGCAGCCTCCTCCTCCTCCTAAACAAAGCTAGGGTTCGTGTCTCTCATAGTCGCCGCAGCAGGTCCACCTTGTCTCCAGTGGGCCTAGGGCCATGGGGGCGCGGTGGATCCTGGCAAGGGCCGGCGGAGAGCTTCGTTGTTAGTTGTTTCTTCGCGTTTTGTTAGGGTTTGTGTCCTGCTCAGGAAGACGAGATGGCGACGGCTCCCTGAAGATGAAACAAAGGTCTCCCGCCTAGCCCCGTTCCGGTGGTGCGTCTAGCATCATTGGTGGGCTCGTGGGGGTGTGTCTCCGACGGATCTATCCTCTGTGGATTTGCTCGGATCTGGTTGTTGTTCGTCTATGTTCGTGTGTCTTCGGGTTGGATCCTTTCGATCTACGTTATTCTTCGTCGGCAGCGGTTGCTGTTCTGGTGCGCTGGTCCTATAGGTCTTAGCACGACTTCCCGACTGTCTACTACAACAAGTTGTGCCCGACTTCAGCGAGGGAGGGGCGATGATGGCGGCGCGCCTTTGCCTCACTTAGTCTACAGATCTGGATGTAATTTTTATGTTTATGATGTTCATTGTACTGCCATGATTAATGATGAAATAGATGGAAAGTTTTTTCGAAAAGAATCTCCTGCCCTGTAGAGTAGTCTCCTGGTCGGCCAAACCCGACGCGCGGCCTTTCTGGTCCGTGGTTCAGGACGTTGCCTTTTCTGCTGAGCCAAGAACAGGTTGGGCGGAGACGGCGCTTGGGGTTGAGTTGAGTGGGTCCGATTTGCCTTAACAGAGACTGACGACACTAATCCACGCTCGGTTCACTTTGAAGTTTGAACCCCACCGGATCCTGCCGCGGTGCTGCATCTTCCTCGACTCAACTCGGACGGTAAAAAAAAAAATACTTGCTGGGCGTGCGGCTGCCGCTTGAATCGCCGGAGCAGTTGAGATGGAGGACGGCGGGCTCGAGTTCCTGCTTGACGCCGTCGACCGGTGAGCGCTCGAATCTACTACAGTACAAGCGTGCTAGGTTTTCCAGATTTTTCTCAGCTGCCGCGGCTCGCGGGGTAAAGGGGCTGACAGGCTAATTTTGCTTCCGCCATTGCCGGGGGATCAATTGGTTCCCGCTGCGTGAGGAGTTGGCGGACAACCTACAGCACCCAGATCCACTGCCGCTCGCTCTGTCGCAGCCCGAGCAAGTGAATCCGGGCGACGATGATGGCCCCGATGCCGCGTCCGGGTGCGGGCAGCGGGCTGGCGGTGCCCCAGAGTGCGGTGAGCGGCGGCGGCGACAAACATCGCCCGCTGCTTCTGCGCAGTCTACTGACAGAGTTAACCCGCAAGCCCCTGGCTGGACCAAGAGGTATATATTTTTTTTAAATAGTTCCGTTACTGTACCATGTTTATTAAGCCTGCATATGTAATTTCACCTACGTGTTCGGCTTGTTCTTTTGGAATTTTTTCCGTGTGTGGGACTAGGTGCTGTGATTTAAAACGAGTTAGCTGAAAAAACTGAAGCCTGGCATTGGCATACGCAGTGTTATTATCTGTTACACCATGATTTACTGTCGAAACAATGACCTGACAAAGAAACTGTCTAGTGACAAGGCAATATCCCCCTGAAAATGCAGGTTACGCCTGGGTAGTGCCGCTCCAGACAGGACGCCATGCCCTTCTCGAATGAGTGCATTGGAGCAGACGATCCGGAAATATGCCGAAGAGCCTACCAAGAGTGTGATCAGACCAGAGCTTGGGCTAACTTTTGATTCTCTTGGTGAGGCATATGACTTCTATAACTTGTACTCGTGGGAGATTGGGTTTGGAATTCGGTACGGCAACAGCAGGATAAATGCAGAAAGGTCTAAATCAATGCAAGAGATAGTTTGTGGCTGCTCGGTGCGTTCCAGTATCTGACCGAGTCTCACTTTTATTCATTTATGTCCAAAGACCAAGAAAGGACCCCCTGTTTTTAGTTGTCTTGTGACGTAGAGAATTGATTTTTTGTTGGTCCACTTTGTGTGCAGGGGAAGCCTGCGGCTGAGAACAGCAGATCGTGCAGATGCGAGTGCCCCGCATTAGTACGTCTTTTGCGAGCATCGGACAACAGTTGGTATATCACGGAACACCGTGAGGGGCACAACCATTCCATGTCACTTGCACTGGGAGAAAAGGTTCACTGGCCGTCACACAAACATATCGATGTTTACACTAAAGATTTGATCAAGCAGCTTAGGGAGAACAATGTGAACCTTGGGAAGGTCTACAACATCATAGGGAGTTTTTTTGGGTCTGTGGATAAGGTGCCGTTCACAAAGAGGACACTGAGGAACATATGTGGTAATATAAATCGTGAGCAAGCTGATGACGATGTGAGAAAAACCTTGGAGGTTTTTGCAGACATAGTGGCTGGTGACCCAGGGTTCACATACCGGGTGCTAGCCGACAGTAACAGCAGGGTGAAGAACCTGATGTGGACAGATGGAAGAAGCCGAATGCAGTATCAGTTCTTTGGCGATGTGATAACATTCGACACGACATACAGAACGAACTTATATGACATGCCGTTTGGTCTCTTCATAGGGGTCAACAATCATTTTCAAAGCATTATCCTGGCAGGGGTGCTGATGAGAGATGAGCAAGTTGAAAGTTTTGAGTGGGTTTTTGCTGAGTTCGTAAGGATGATGGGAGGGCCTAACAGGTTGAATGCAAAACTCCATCAACTGTTAATCGAAGATGCAGTCTGTATGTTACTCCCTCCGTCTTGAATATAAGTCTTTTTAGAGATTCCAATAGGGACTACAAATGGAGGAAAATATGTGAATCTACACTCTAAAAATGTCTATATACATCGGTATGTAGTTTGTATTGAAATCTAAAAAGACTTATATTTAAGAACGGAGGGAGTAGTTAACTATTCAGAGAGAAATTTGAGTTCAGTTTTAACTAATTTGAACTTTGGGTTTGTTGACAGATCAAAACAAAGCTATGGAAGTGGCGATCAATAAGGTGTACCCAGGTTGTGTGCATAGATGGTGCAAATGGCACATTCTGAAGAAAGCAAAAGAAAGCTTGGGACCACTATACACGAAGAAAAACGACTTTCAGTCAGAGTTCCACAAGGTTGTCAATCATATGCTAACCAAGGATGAATTTGAGGCAGCTTGGAACATGCTGCTTGATAAATACAATCTGAGGAAGCATACTTGCATGACTCAAATCTATGAAATAAGATCAAAATGGGCAAAACCATATTTCAAAGGGGTGTTCTGTGCCAGAATGACAAGCACGCATTGCAGTGAGAGTGGGAACCACATGTTGAAGTCCTACATCCCTCGTGCAAGCCCGATGCACGTATTTGTGAGGCAGTACATGAGGCTTCAGTTTGACCAAGAGCGAGAGGAAAGCTACGAGGAAAAGAGGACCATGACTGTGAGTACAGTTTTATTCTTTTGAAAAATATAAATAAATTGCTGTGGTTGTATACATTGCTTGTTGGAAAACTAAAACTGATGATTCTTTTCCAGGGAGGCCTTGTCCGGAGAACAAATTTGGCTATAGAAAGACATGCCAGCAACATATATACGAGGGCTATGTTTGAGGAGTTCGGCCGTCTACTAATCGAGGGGACATCATACAATGTGACCGAAGTTGAGAAGATGAGGAAGTATGTCACAACACACAACAACGCTGCAAACAGAGAGAAATGGCGCAAGGTGGTTTATGAGGTGGTCATAAACGAGGATGGATCAGAATTTACTTGTGAGTGCGGACAATTTGAGCACACGGGAATGCTGTGCTGCCATGTACTTCGGGTAATATATTCGGGTTTCCACATGTCTTGCCGAAGCAATTGATAAACGATATAATAAGTTTCAGAAATAATTAACGATGAAAGGGTTGGTAACTGTTTTTCCATCCAATACTCATATTAAAACTTGTGTCCTGTGCAGGTGATGGATGTACTCCACTTGGAGGAGATCCCCCAAAAACACATACTGAAACGGTGGACAAAGGATGCAAGAGACATGCTGCCTGGGCACCTAGCTCATTACCAAAAGGATAACGCGGTAAACATGTCTTTCACTTGCAGGCACTCGACGTTGTATGCGAAAGCCATGGAAGTAGCACGATTGGGCGATGCAAGTGCTGAAGCGTTCCAGCACATGTTCGCTGGTCTGAAAGTGTTAGTTGAGAGTGGGGCTGCTTTTGCAGGAAAAAAAGATGGCTTGGGCTTTGAGGACCTTGTTAGAAATTTGCCTGGTGGAAGGTTGCCGGGCAATGGGGAGATTGAATTTGTGGTCAATGACGGCACTTGCCATGAGGAGAGTGCAGGGCGGTCCGCAAGCATCAATGGTCTGCTTTTCCTTTGTGCTCCAGACAAGCAAAGGGGCATAGGTCATCCGACAAACAGCAGAGAGAAAGCTCCATATGGGTGTCTGAGCAAGCGGACGCGGCTCTGTAGCATTTGTCGTCGTGAAGGCCACAAGCGAAGCACCTGCCCAGACAGGGGGGATGCCCCGAAGAAACCACGCAAACCTGGCAAATGCAAGAACTGTGGCATTGAGGGACACCGGAGGAATACATGCACACGGCCGCTTGGTGTCGCCGAGAAGAAATAGTATTCGGCAACTTAGTTCTGTTCATTGCTGGAAATCTGTCAAATCTGAGGATTTTCTGCTGTGTTTTAGAGAGCATTTGCTCCACGCTTGTTGCTCGTCTTTGAAATCGCCGGACAAAACTTTATCTAGTGACGATGAACCCCTGTATTTCGAAAAATCTGCAGATATTAGCTTGCACTGCCTGATGTAGACTAGTGTCTCTGCTGCTGTGATGACTGATGAGCACACGTGTCTGGGTTTGGCCAAGGTGTGCAGCTACCCACCCACGACAGCAGTTTGTGCGCCATGGAGTTCAAAATTTGAGCTGCTTGCATAGTAAAAGCAGTTTGTGTTATGCTGGCTGGCAGATGCCTTCTATAAAACTTGGCACCCCCCGGCCACTTGTCGCGAGGCCGAACAGTCTGTGGTAAGGTTTGGAGAGAGGCACGGGGATCCAGCCTTTAGCTTCGTGATGGCTCCATCGCTGTTTGAATCGAGTGAATAGCAAAAAACTATCACATTACGGGCTATCGTTCCAAAAAACTATCACTTTTTTTTAATTTTTTAAAAAACTACCACAAAAGTGGTGGGCTGTTCCAAAAAACCCAAGTGGCCGAACGGTTACAGTTTAAGTGTGTTTATGACACGTGGGGCCCGCCCGTCAGGGTTTTGTCGGCAAGAGGCTGATGGCGCGCGGGCGGACGGCCGTTAGGGCGAACGAGCCGTCCCGACCAGGTGCCTTATCCGATCCGCCTCACTCTCGCTCACACACTCCCACTCTCTCCCCCTCGCTCTGTTCCCCTGCCTGAGAGCTCGCCATCGTTGCCGACCATCTCCCTTCCTTGTCGCCCGCCAGGATGCCTTCTTGGAATGATGGGGATGAGAGCCCCGATGACGACAACATGGGGGGCAACCTGATGGATATGGAGTACTTTGTAAGCCTCATCCTCCTCTCTCTGTCATTATTTAGGGTTAGGGTTAGGGTTCAATCGATTTGGGAATTAGGGTTGATGATCTGCACATATGTATGGATGGATTCCTTTGGTTTAGCTAGTGCTTGATGGATTTATTGGATGCATTGGTTGTCTATCTTACCTTGTACTGCATGTAGGACACACCTGACACCATCCCTGAGCCACTGTGGTGTGGTGCTCCCATGGAGGAAGTTGCCAAGTGTACTCTGCACCAGATGAAGCCTAGGAAGTGTGTTGCTTTTGAAGGTGCTAACACTGGGAGGAGGTTCTATGGATGCCCTGTCCAGGTCACCAATGTAGTAAATCAGTAGCTCATTGTTAGCTGAAGTCAATGTTCTTATTTGTAGAGAGTGGTGTTCTACTTCATGTATGAAGTCAATGATTCATTTATGCTTTGTGGTTATCAGTTATGCTTAGTGGATTCAGTTATGCTGGATGGATTCAGTTATTGTGTAGTGGTTTGAAGTTTGCAGGAAGTCAGTGATCCAATTATGCTAAGTGTTGGTTTCTGTTTGCATTAAGTACATAGCAGAAATGCTCTGTCTTTGTAGCTAGAGTAGTGCACAAATGCTATCTATCCCTATTTCAAAATAGTTGGCACTGGATTGAGTTATAAATGTGTATATATCGTCTGTATATTAACTGTATTGAATTGCATAGATTTCTAAATTTGTACATCTCCTCCTTGTATATTAACTCCGTTTCAACTGAATTTGGCACTGAATTTATGCATTTTCAGAAGTATGTGTTGTCTGATCAAACTTAAATTATTTCTGAATTCATAACTGTTGTTTGATTGAACAGGGAGGTGTGAACTGTGGTGTAGTTAAGTGGGTTGATCCTGTCTGGCCTGATTTACTTAACATCTGTCTCATCAAGCTGTGGGAAATGTTCCATGAGCAAAACCTTGGCAAGATTCAAGACAAGCATGCATATGAGGATGAGGTTGCCAAGTTGAAGAAGGAGTATGATAATCTCTGCACTGAGTATCATAAAATGGTTGATGATGTTAGCAAGAGGTTTGACTGGCAGGATGGTGTTGGAAAGATTGACTACCAGAAAGCAATGGATGCTGAGAAATTTGAGAAGCAGAAGGAAGAGCTAGAGATGGAGATGAATATGGAGAAGCTTAGGCTTGCAAAGGAGAAGAGGTGTATCCTTCAGGCCCAGGCAGGAATAATTCACAATACTAGGAAGGCTATGAAAGAGATCAAGGTGGACAGGGATCTTCTTGCACAAGAGAAGAAAGAGCTGGAGAAAGTTGTAGCTGATCTGCTCAATGCTGGCCATGGGAGCAAGGAAAAACTTGAGCAAATGAAGGCCATACTAGAGTCATGAAGATCAGAGTATGGTTGATAAGTAACTAAGTTGGCCTACTTTATATAACAGGCCTTGCAAGTTGATGGTGGTAGTTGTATATTTTGTGCAGCATTGTATGAACTGCTTAAGTTATGGTAACTGGAGTGAAGGGAGGTGCCAATGTTTAAGTTATGGTTATGTGAAATGATGTAGTGTTCAGAACCTATCTTAAGTAATGCAACAAAGAACTGTTTTATTAGTTCTAGTTGCTTTATTAGTTCTATAGTTGTTTTATTGAAGTGAATAAGTGTTGTTGTGCTCTTCTGCTATTTTATTTGGCAGTTGGGCTAAATGTCTCACTTATCCAAGGTGGGCCTGGAACTGGGCTATTATCCAAACTTGCAGCCAGCCTACCAGCACCCAGGGTCCACCTATATAAATCCCACCCTAAGCCAGTAACCCTATTGTAACCCAAGCCCCTACCTTCTCCTCCCCACAGCCGCTAGAGAAATCCCTAGATCTGTAGCTCAGTGGGCATGGAACCTGGAGAGGTTGTAGATGCAAAAGAGGAGGTGGCCATGGGAGACTTGCAGAGAGAGGGAAGAAGAGCAGTAGAGCATAGGGGGGAGGCCAGCGGTGGCAACAAGACACAGGCTTGAGTATCGCCGCCGTCTGGCTGAGCTGATCTTGGTAGCTCGCAACCGCAAGGACAAGGAGCAGTTCCTGAAGGCATTCCCCAATGGCTCTAACCCTAATGATGATGATATCATCTACTGGGCAAGGAGGAGGGCCAACTTTCATCCATTTCAAGTAACTAGGCAGAGGTGGACCAGGATTATGTACCCATGAGGAGTGCTCTTGTTATGTTATCTTAATCCTAGATCTATGTATGAAGAGTTCCCTGATGTGTTGAAGGATCTATCTATATGTACCGATATATGTATTGAAGGATCTATCTATATGTACTGATCAATGTATGAATGATCTATCTAGTATTATGTGTTTGAATGAAAAGGATGGCTTATTTGTATGTATGAATGAACTCATGAATGATCTATCTAGTATTATGTGTTTGAATGAAAAGGATGGCTTATTTGTATGTTTGAATGAAATCATTTTTTATGTGGATGGATGATTTTTAGGGTTGGTCCTTATATTGCCTAGATGGTCCCCCTAAGATGGCCTAATTAGGTTATTTTAGGGTTGGTTGACAACTTGCCCCCTAAGATGGCCTAATTAGGTTGTTTTAGGGTTGGTCGACAACTTGCCCCCCTAGATGGCCTAATTAGGCCATTTTAGGGTTGGCCGACAACTTGCCCCCCTAGATGGCCAAATCAGGTCATTTTAGGGTTGGTCGACAAATTCCCCCCTAGATGGCCAAATTAGGCCATTTTAGGGTTGGTCGACAACTTGCCCCCTAAGATGGCCTAATTAGGTTGTTTTAGGATTGGTCGACAACTTGCCCCCCTAAGATGGCCTAATTAGGTTGTTTTAGGGTTGGTTGACAACTTGCCCCCTGGATGGCCTAATTAGGTTGTTTAAGGTAGGTCGACAATTTGCCCCCCTAGATGGCCTAATTAGGCCATTTTAGGGTTGGTCGACAACTTGCCCCCCTAGATTGCCAAATTAGGTCATTTTAGGGTTGGTCGACAACTTGCCCCCTAGATGGCCAAACTAGGTCATTTTAGGGTTGGTCGACAACTTGCCCCCTAAGATGGCCTAATTAGGTTGTTTTAGGGTTGGTCGACAAATTGCCCCTCTAGAAGGCCTAATTAGGTTGTTTTAGGGTTGGTCGACAACTTGCCCCCCTAGATGGCCTAATTATGCCATTTTAGGGTTGGTCGATGATACGTCTCCAACGTATCTATAATTTTTGATTGTTCCATGCTATTATATTATCTGTTTTGGATGTTTAATGGGCTTTATTATGCACTTTTATTTTATTTTTGGGACTAACTTACTAACCGGAGGCCGAGTGCAAATTGCTGTTTTTTTTGCCTATTTCAGTGTTTCGCAGAAAAAGAATATCAAACAGAGTCCAAACGGAATGAAACCTTCGCGATGATCATTTTTGGAACAAACGCAATCCCGGAGACTTGGAGTGGACGTCAAGGAAGCCACGAGGTGGCCACGAGGTAGGAGGGCGCGCCCAGGAGGGTAGGCGCGCCCCCACCCTCGTGGGCCCCTCGTAGCTCCACTGACCTACTTCTTTCGCCTATATATACTCTTATACCCTAAAAACATCCAGGAGCACCACGAAACCCTATTTCCACAGCCGCAACCTTCTGTACCCGTGAGATCCCATCTTGGGGCCTTTTCCGGCGCTCCACCGGAGGGGGAATCGATCACGGAGGGCTTCTACATCAAGACCATGGCCTCTCCGATGATGTGTGAGTAGTTTACAACAGACCTTCGGGTTCATAGTTATTAGCTAGATGGCTTCTTCTCTCTCTTTGGATCTCAATACAAAGTTCTCCTCGATTCTCTTGGAGATCTATTCGATGTAATACTTTTTGCGGTGTGTTTGTCGAGATCCGATGAATTGTGGGTTTATGATCAAGATTATCTATGAACAATATTTGATTCTTCTCTGAATTCTTATATGCATGATTTAATATCTTTGCAAGTTTCATCGAATTATCAGTTTGGTTTGGCCTACTAGATTGATCTTTCTTGCAATGGGAGAAGTGCTTAGCTTTGGGTTCAATCTTGCGGTGTCCTTTCCCAGTGACAGCAGGGGCAGCAAGGCACGTATTGTATTGTTGCCATCGAGGATAAAAAGATGGGGTTTATATCATATTGCTTGAGTTTATCCCTCTACATCATGTCATCTTGCTTAATGCGTTACTCTGTTCTCATGAACTTAATACTCTAGATGCATGCTGGATAGCGGTCGATGTGTGGAGTAATAGTAGTAGATGCAGAATCGTTTCGGTCTACTTGTCACAGACGTGATGCCTATATACATGATCATGCCTAGATATTCTCATAGCTATGCACTTTTCTATCAATTGCTCGACAGTAATTTGTTCACCCATCGTAGAATTTGCTATCTTAAGAGAAGCCACTAGCGAAACCTATGGTCCCCGGTTCTATTTTCCATCATATAAGTTTTCGATCTACAATTCTAGTTTACTATTTATTTTATTTTGCATATTTACTTTTCAATCTATACAACAAAAATACCAAAAATATTTATCTTATTATCTTTATCAGATCTCACTTTCGCAAGTGGCCGTGAAGGGATTGACAACCCCTTTATCGCGTTGGTTGCAAGGTACTTAATTGTTTGTGCAAGTACTAGGGATTTGCGTGTAGTCTCCTACTGGATTGATACCTTGGTTCTCAAAAACCGAGGGAAATACTTACGCTACTTTGCTGCATCACCCTTCCTCTTCAAGGGAAAACCAACGCATGCTCAAGAGGTAGCAAGAAGGATTTCTGGCGCCGTTGCCGGGGAGATTTGCACCAAGTCAAGTCAAGATTTGATCTCTCGTCCACAAGCCATTTCTGGCGCCGTTGCCGGGGAGATCTACGCACAAGTCAAGACATACCAAGTACCCATCACAAACTCTTCTCCCTCACATTACATTATTTGTCATTTGCCTCTCGTTTTCATCTCCCCACTTCACCCTTGCCGTTTTATTCACCCTTTTTCCGTTCAATCTTGTGTTACCATTAGCCTTCTTTTTTGCTTGTATATTCGCTTGCTAAAAGTTTATGGATCCTCATCCACTTGCTAATCTCTTTAAGAGATCCAATTATGATGAACCTATTTCTAGTGAGTTGAGTGCACTAGATTATCTTTATGAGGTTTTGCTTAAAATTCGTGAAACTGAAAATTGTGATGAAGTGCTTTATAAAGTGATTCACGATAGATCTTTGAATAAAAAGCATGATTGCAATGATTTTACTATAAATTCTCTTAATGTCAATTGTGCTAATAATATGCAAAACCCTAAGCTTGGGGATGCTAGTTTTGCTATGTCTACTACTTGTTGCAATGATCATGATTGGGGTGATTCTTCTTATGATCTTGGAAATTTATTTAAGCCCCATGATGAATATGAGATTGATAATAGTGTTTGCAATAATATTGAAAGTGGGTTTGGAAGAGTGTCAACTTTAGATCCCACATATTTGGAGAATGTTCAATCTTATGGTATTTTTGATAAAAGTGGGTTTGGAGAGGTCATGACTTTAGTCAATGATAATCCCACTATTTTGGAAGAGTGTCAACTTCGCATGCATGTGGATCGTGTTGAGAATATGTTATGTGATAGATATTTTGTTGAATTTGCCTATGATCCTACATGTAATTATTATGAGAGAGGAAAATATGGTCGTAGAAATTTTCATGTTACTAAATTACCTCTTGTTATGTTGAGATTGCTATTGTTTATTTCCTCTTCCTTGCATATGCTAGTTTTTGCTTGCTATGATAATTTGTTTGCCTATAAGATGCCTATGCATAGGAAGTATGTTAGACTTAGATGTGTTTTTCACTTGTTTCATGATGCTCTCTTTGCGCTTAAATTCTTGTCTTTCATGTGAGCATCATCGAAATCTCAATGCCTAGCTAGGGGCGTTAAACGATAGCGCTTGTTGGGAGGAAACCCAATTTTATTTTTGTTCCTTGCTTTTTGTTCCTGTTTAGTAATAAATTATTCATCTAGCCTCTGGTTAGATGTGGTTTTATGTTTTAATTAGTGTTTGTGCCAAGTAAGACCTATAGGATCTTCTTGGATGATAATTATTTGATCTTGCTGAAAAAGTCAGAAACTTTCTGCCCGCGAAAACAATTGTTAAAAATCACCAGAACGTGATAAAATACTGATTCCAATTGCAGTAGATCAATAATAAAATTATATAGGCCTTCCTATTTTGGTAGATTTTTCTGAGCCATATAAGTTTTCGTTTGATACGGATTACTACAGACTATTCTGTTTTTGACAGATTCTGTTTTTCGTGTGTTGTTTGCTTATTTTGATGAATATATTGCTAGTATCGGGGGGTATGAACCATAGAGAAGTTGGAATACAGTAGGTTTAACACCAATATAAATAAAGAATGATTTCATTACAGTACCTTATTGTGGTGGTTTGTTTTCTTGCACTAACGGAGCTCATGAGATTTTCTGTTGAGTTTTGTGTTGTGAGGTTTTCAAGTTTTTGGGTAAAGATTTGATGGATTTTGGAACAAGGAGTGGCAAGAGCCTAAGCTTGGGGATGCCCAAGGCACCCCAAGCTAAAATTCAAGGACAACCAAAAGCCTAAGCTTGGGGATGCCCCGGAAGGCATCCCCTCTTCCGTCTTCGTCTATCGGTAACTTTACTTGAGGCTATATTTTTATTCACCACATGATATGTGTTTTGCTTGGAGCGTATTGTATGATTTGAGTCTTTGATTTTTAGTTTACCACAATCATCCTTGCTGTACACACCTTTTGGAGAGACACACATGAATCAGAATTTATTAGAATACTCTATGTGCTTCACTTATATCTTGTGAGCTAGATAATTTTGCTCTAGTGCTTCGCTTATATCTTTTAGAGCACGGTGGTGGTTTATTTTATAGAATTTTTTGATCTCTCATGCTTCACTTATATTATTTTGAGAGTCTTTTAGAACAGCATGGTAATTTGCTTTGGTTGAAAAATTAGTCCTAATGTGATGAGCATCCAAGATAGGTATAATAAAAACTATCATATACAGTGCATTGAATACTATGAGAAGTTTGATTCTTTATGATTGTTTTGAGATATGAAGATGGTGATATTAGAGTCATGCTAGTTGAGTAGTTGTGAATTTGAGAAATACTTGTGTTAAAGTTTGTGATTCCCGTAGCATGCACGTATGATGAACCGTTATGTGATGAAGTCGGAGCATGATTTATTTATTGATTGTCTTCCTTATGAGTGGCGGTCGGGGACGAGCGATGGTCTTTTCCTACCAATCTATCCCCCTAGGAGCATGCACGTAGTACTTCGTTTCGATAACTAATAAATTTTTGCAATAAGTATGTGAGTTCTTTATGACTAATGTTGAGTCCATGGATTATACGCACTCTCACCCTTCCACCATTGCTAGCCTCTCTAATACCGTGCACCTTTCGCCGGTATCATACACCACCATATACTTTCCTCAAAACAGCCACCATACCTACCTATTATGGCATTTCCATAGCCATTCCGAGATATATTGCCATGCAACTTTCCACCGTTCCGTTTATTATGACACGTTCCATCATTGTCATATTGCTTTGCATGATCATGTAGTTGACATCGTATTTGTGGCAAGGCCACCATTCATAATTTTTCATACATGTCACTCTTGATTCATTGCATATCCCGGTACACCGCCGGAGGCATTCACATAGAGTCATATTTTGTTCTAAGTATTGAGTTGTAATTTTTGAGTTGTAAGTAAATAAAAGTGTGATGATCATCATTATTAGAGCATTGTCCCAAGTGAGGAAAGGATGATGGAGACTATGATTCCCCCACAAGTCGGGATGAGACTCCGGACGAAAAAAAGAAAAAAAAGAGGCCATAAAAAAGAAGAAAAAGTCCCAAACAAAAAATGAGAGAAAAAGAGAGAAGGGACAATGCTACTATCCTTTTACCACACTTGTGCTTCAAAGTAGCACCGTGATCTTCATGATAGAGAGTCTCCTATGTTGTCACTTTCATATACTAGTGGGAATTTTACATTATAGAACTTGGCTAGTATATTCCAATGATGGGCTTCCTCAAAATGCCCTAGGTCTTCGTGAGCAAGCGAGTTGGATGCACACCCACTTAGTTTCTTTTGTTGAGCTTTCATACATTTATAGCTCTAGTGCATCCGTTGCATGGCAATCCCTACTCACTCACATTGATATCTATTGATGGGCATCTCCATAGCCCGTTGATACGCCTAGTTGATGTGAGACTATCTTCTCCTTTTTTGTCTTCTCCACAACCACCATTCTATTCCACATATAGCGCTATGTCCATGGCTCACGCTCATGTATTGCGTGAAAATTGAAAAAGTTTGAGAACATCAAAAGTATGAAACAATTGCTTGGCTTGCCATCGGGGTTGTGCATGATTTAAATATTTTGTGTGATGAAGATAGAGCATAGCCAGACTATATGATTTTATAGGGATAACTTTCTTTGGCCATGTTATTTTGAGAAGACATGATTGCTTTATTAGTATGCTTGAAGTATTATTATTTTTATGTCAATATTAAACTTTTGTCTTGAATCTTTCGGATCTGAACATTCATGCCACAATAAATAAAATTACATTGAGAATTATGCTAGGTAGCATTCCATATCAAAAATTCTGTTTTTATCATTTACCTACTCGAGGACGAGCAGGAATTAAGCTTGGGGATGCTTGATACGTCTCCAACATATCTATAATTTTTGATTGTTCCATGCTATTATATTATCTGTTTTGGATGTTTAATTGGCTTTATTATGCACTTTTATATTATTTTTGGGACTAACCTACTAACCGGAGGCCCAGTGCAAATTGCTGTTTTTTGGCCTATTTCAGTGTTTCACAGAAAAGGAATATCAAACGGAGTCCAAACGGAATGAAATCTTCGCGATGATCGTTTTTGGAACAAACGCAATCCAGGAGACTTGGAGTGGACGTCAAGGAAGCCACGAGGTGGCCACAAGGTAGGAGAGCGCGCCCCCACCCTCGTGGGCCCCTCGTAGCTCCACCGGCCTACTTATTTCGCCTACTCTTATACCCTAAAAACATCCAGGAGCACCACGAAACCCTATTTCCACCACCGCAACCTTCTGTACCGATGAGATCCCATCTTGGGGCCTTTTCCGATGCTCCGCCAGAGGGGAAATCGATCACGGAGGGCTTCTACATCAACACCATGGCCTCTCCGATGATGTGTGAGTAGTTTACCACAGACCTTCGGGTCCATAGTTATTAGCTTGATTGCTTCTTCTCTCTCTTTGGATCTCAATACAAAGTTCTCCTTTATTCTCTTGGAGATCTATTCGATGTAATACTTTTTGCGGTGTGTTTGTCGAGATCCGATGAATTGTGGGTTTATAATCAAGATTATCTATGAACAATATTTGATTCTTCTCTGAACTCTTATATGCATGATTTAATATCTTTGCAAGTCTCATCGAATTATCAGTTTGGTTTGGCCTACTAGATTGATCTTTCTTGCAATGGGAGAAGTGCTTAGCTTTGGGTTCAATCTTGCGGTGCCCTTTCCCAGTGACAGCAGGGGCAGCACGGCATGTATTGTATTGTTGCCATCGAGGATAAAAAGATGGGGTTTATATCATATTGCTTGAGTTTATCCCTCTACATCATGTCATCTTGCTTAATGCGTTACTCTGTTCTTATGAACTTAATACTCTAGATGCATGCTGGATAGCGGTCGATGTGTGGAGTAATAGTAGTAGATGCAGAATCGTTTCGGTATACTCGTCATGGACGTGATGCCTATATACATGATCATGCCTAGATATTCTCATAACTATGCGCTTTTCTATCAATTGCTCGACAGTAATTTGTTCACCCATCGTAGAATTTGCTATCTTGAGAGAAGCCACTAGTGAAATCTATGGCCCCCGGGTCTATTTTCCATCATATAAGTTTCCGATCTACAATTCTAGTTTACTATTTATTTTATTTTGCAATATTTACTTTTCAATCTATACAACAAAAATACCAAAACTATTTATCTTATTATCTTTATCAGATCTCACTTTTGCAAGTGGCAGTGAAGGGATTGACAACCCCTTTATCACGTTGGTTGCAAGGTTCTTAATTGTTTGTGCAGGTACTATGGATTTGCGTGTAGTCTCCTACTGGATTGATACCTTGGTTCTCAAAAACTGAGGGAAATACTTACGCTACTTTGCTGCATCATCCTTTCCTCTTCAAGGGAAAACCAACGCATGCTCAAGAGGTAGCAGTCGACAACTTGCCCCCCTAGATGGCCAAATTAGGTCATTTTAGGGTTGGTCGACAACTTGCCCCCTAAGATGGCCTAATTAGGTTGTTTTAGGGTTGGTCGACAACTTGCCCCCTAAGATGGCCTAATTAGGTCATTTTAGGGTTGGTCGACAACTTGC